>NC_031797.1:431663-439697 GCF_001522545.3 Parus major | reverse complement strand
GGGACCGGGTCTGAGGTTCTGACTGGGACCGGGTCTGAGGTTCTGACTGGGACCGGGTCTGAGGTTCTGGTTGTTGTTGTTGCTGCTGCTGTGGTTGTTTGTTTGCCTTGTTATACACACATACATACTGCTAAAGAACTGTTATTCCTTTTCCCATATCTTTGTCTGAAAGCCCTTTGATTCCAAAGTTATAATAACTTGGCAGGAAGGTGATCACATTTTCCCATTGCAAGGGAGGTTCCCACCAGCCTTGGCAGACACCTGTCTTTCAAACTAGGACAGTTGTCCAGGTCTGTCTGTCTGTACAATTTCTTTTTTGCTTCCCTATTTTCCTTGTAACCCCTTTTGGCCAGGTCCCTGATCAGGTCTCTGGACACCCAGCAGGTGTCCCATGCCTGGCTGGGCTGAGAGGGTGCTGCACCTGGCTGGGCTGATCTCCACAGGCACTGCGTTCACCTCTCTCAGGGCAGCAGATTTCCCCAAAGCATCCATCCTCAATGGCCTCGCCTCTCAGCAGGGAATTGCTTTCAAGCAATTTTTATGCTACTGCTGGGCTTTTCTGCCACCATGGCACTGCCTCTGGGTGTGAATCCCAGTTCCATTACCTCCCTCCTTCCCACTGCCTCCAGGCTCATGCCAGGGATGTGCAAACTGCTGCCAGTCCAGGCAGCACTATGGGAGGAGGCTGTCATGTCCAGCCCTGGAGAGTCTCTGCACAAGGGTGTGTCTGTGCATGCTGCCAGAGGGGCATATCCAAAGCAAAAGCATTACCAAAATTCCCCAAATTACTCAGCAACTTTCATTTTGAAGCAGAGGCAGCACAGGAGAAAACAGGTGACATTTTTTTTTCCTTTTCAGGCAGGGAAAGACTTAGCTGGGACCAGGGGATCTCCCCGAGGTTCTGGGTGATGGCCGAGCAGCTCCTCCTCCAGCTCAGAGTGCAGGAAAGAGCTCAGGGCCTCCGGCTGCGTGGCATTTTTTGGGAATCTGCAGATGGAAATCACCCTCTGGCATCTATCAGAACTGCCCGTGGTTTCCTCCTCTTGTTAGCAAAGTGGAACCAAGTCAGTGGGCAAAAAGGGGGATGGTAGAGCGGAGCAGGGTCACATCCTGTCCTGTCTGGGCCTAGGATCAGTGTTTTGGGTATTTTGCTTCCCCTGGTCCAAGATCACTTCCCAGTCTCTTTGAGGTGTATGGATTGAATCCTGAATTGCTCAAGACTTCTCCTTCTCATTCTGTACTTGTTTTTCTCTTTCTTAATGCTGGATCAAAAAAGCCAGAGCAGGCTGTCCTTTGCTTTCCCCTGGAAAATCCCTACAACTTTTTATACCAGTCTGGTACTTTGTATAAAACACTAATCAATGTCAGGCTGAAGATGGAAAATCAATTTCAACCTTTGGCATCTGAGGTTCTTCACTAGGCTTTACAAAAAGGGGCTGGTTTCAGCAATGAATCCTTTAAAAGTGAATTCTGCCTTTTTTGTTATCTTCCCTTGGTTTTCCTCCCTTTTGCCCTTTCCCTCTCCTTCCTCATCTCCAGGTGGTGCTCAAGTAAAGAGGATGCTCTCCTGTTCCTAGCTCCTCTACTCTCTGCTGGCTTTTGTCATTTACAGTTTAGTTTTCCAAGTTCATGAGCAGCACTAAGTAAGAATCCTGTGGATCCTGCTGATCTCTGTGGCACAGCTTCCAGCCTGAGTATCTTCCTGGCTGCCAGTGCAGCAGCTCCCTGTGAACAGCAGAGCTCAGAGCAGGGTCAGGCCCTTTCCATAAACCTTCTCCACTTCTGGGAACACCAGCATCCCTCTGGATCCTGGTGCATCCGTCCAGCCATGGCAGCACAGGTGTTGGAACAACTTCACTGAACCTGGGTAAAGATTAGATGATGCCAAAGAATTGATTGTAATTTGCTGCCATTTCCCTCCCTGATTTTCTTATTTCCTGCACGTTCCCATTTATTGTGCCAGGGTGTGTTAGACCCTTAGGAAAACCAGATCAATAAAGGAAAAAAGCCAGCAACAACAAACTTGGCCTGGGTTCTTTTTTTATATTGCTGACCTGAAGCTTCTTCAAGGCAGCCCTGGCAAAGGATGCAGCAGAGCACTTAACTCAAAAGTGATCTTGTCAAAGAAGTTAATTTGCTTTGGTTTCCCTTCAACCAGAACAATTTTCTCAGTGAGCTGAGTGGCCAGTTTATTATAAGCCTTTATCTTTTAAATTTTCAAAGATGCCAAGAGTAGCTGAGACATTTCTACCTTTTTAATAGATCTTTGTAAAGGATGAGAAGATATAAGGATATTTGAATTTTATTTGTAGCCAAGTTGTCACTTGCTCCAGCCAACCTCCCAGAAACCTTCCACCTACTTCCATCATTCCTTGTCCTGCTTTCTGAGCTGCATGGGCACCACTTATCCCCTTGAGAACCAGGGGTTTGAAGAACGCTCCTGGCAGCATTGGACAGGGAAGCAGAGGAAGGAGTGGTGGCCTGGCCCCAGCCCACTGCCAATGCTGCAGGGTAGGGTCCCTCTCCCAGCTCCCCTTAGCACCTCTTCTGCCTGGCATGGGGACGCTGCCAGCACGGTGACCTGGTGTCTCAGTCTTGGAGACAAATTTCAGGAGGAAACACCCTGGAATGGGTGTTTTCTCTAGAGGGAAAGGGCTTCAATAACTCTCTTCTGCCAATGCGAGAAATGGATACCAGGGGATGAAAGTGAAAAAAAAAAGTAAAACTATTAACAAAGGAAGATACCCAAAAAGCACAGGTGAGAAAAGAAAATTGAACCTTACACCCCATCCCCAACTTTGCTGAGAGGCAAAGATTGTGGCTGCCCTTCTTTGTCTCTGGGAAGCAGGGAGAAAAGAGTTCACAAAGTGGCTGGGAACCTGTTGGATTTCTGGTGTGGATCTTCTCCTCACAGCAGGCAAAGTTGGTGTCCCTTCTTTCACTGGTCTTTCTGGGGTTTGGACCAGCCAGGGGTGCCCCTGTGGACTCCTTGGGCCAAAGGACAAAACAAATCAAAACAGTTCAAGGAAAAAAAACTAAATAAAACAAAAAGCTGCCAATGAAAACCCTCCAGGCCAGGGCAAGAAAAAAAACAAACAAACAAACAAAAAAACAAAACCAAAAACCATAATCCTGGGGCTCCCAGGCTCTGGTCCTGCCCCTGGTTCATCTTAAAGATCCCACAGACATTTCTGGGCCTAAAACAGATAATTAGGAAATAAGGTATCATCATAAAATCACCCCAAGACACCTGGCCTGACAGCACACAAACACCACTGAGCAGCATCTGCTGTGCCTCAGCTCAGGTGCCACGGCAAGCTCACAGCTCTCTCTTCTTCCTCCAGCTCTGCTCAACATGAGGGGACACCCCAACCCCATCACCATGGCCAAGGGCAAGAATGTTGTGCTGCCCTGCAGCTTCTCCCCAGAGCAGCACGCACAGGATACAAAGGTGACCTGGTTTTGAGAACAGTTCTCACCTTTTGTGCATCACTACAGCCTTGCCATGCCCTGTCCAGCCTGGATGAGCAAGGAGGTTTTGGAGGAACTTATGAACAAAAAAAGTATGTATCATCTTTGGAAGGAGGGTCAGGTCTCTCAGGAAGTATTTAAGGGGCCTGCTAGAGCATGTAGGAAAAAAAATTAGAGAGGCCAAAGCTCAGTTTGAACTTAAAATGGCGACTTCTGTAAAAGACAATAAAAAATGTTTTTATAAATATATTAATGCTAAAAGGAAGGGTAAGACAAACCTTTGTTCTTTATTGGATAAGGGAGGGAACTTAGTAACTGCAGGTGAGGAGAAGGCAGAAGTGCTTAATGCCTTCTTTGCCTCAGTCTTTAGTGGGAAAGCCGCTTGCCTTCAGGACAACTGTCCTCCTGGGTTGGTAGATGGTGGCAGGGAGCAGAATGGTCCTTCTGTTATCCAAGAGGAGGCAGCCAGAGAACTGCTGAGCTGCTTGTATGTTCATAAATCTATGGGACCAGATGGGATCCATCCCAGGGTGATGAGGGAGCTGGCAGATGAGCTTGTAAAGCCATTCTCTATCATTTACCAGCAGTCCTGGCTCACTGGTGAGGTTCCAGATGACTGGAAGCTGGTCAATGTGACACCCATTCACAAAAAGGGGTGGGAAGGAGGAGCCTGTAATTATAGGCCAGTCAGCCTGACCTCAGCACCTGGTAAGGTAATGGAGTAGTTTATACTGACTGTCATCATGCAGCACTTACAGGATGGCCGGGGTATCAGACCACCCAACATGGGTTTAGGAGAGGTAGGTCATGTTTGACCAACCTAATCTCCTTTTTATGACCAGGTGACCTGCCTGCTGGATGGTGGAAGGGCTGTGGATGTTGTCTATTTGGACTTCAGCAAGGCCTTTGACACTGTATCCCACAGCATTCCCTGGAAAAGCTGCAGCCCTCAGCTTGGACAGCAGCATTCTGTGCTGGGTTAGGAACTGGCCCAGAGAGTGGTGGTGAATGGTGCTGCATCCAGCTGGGGACCAGTGGTGTCCCTCAGGGGTCTGTGCTGGGACCAGTCCTGTTCAATATTTTTACTGATGACATGGATGAGGGTATTGAGTCCTTCATTAGTAAATTTGCAGATGACACTAAGCTGGGAGCGTGTGTTGATCTGTTGGAAGGGAGGAAGAGAGACCTGCAGAGAGAGAGGAGGCTCTGCAGAGAGACCTGGAACATTTGGATGGTTGGGAAAGTCCAGTGGGATGAACAGGATGAATAAGTCCAAGTGTCGAGTCCTGCATTTTGACCACAATAATCCCCTGCAACACTACAGGCTGGGGACAGTGTGGACAGACAGTGCCCAGGTAGAAAGGGATCTGGGGGTGCTGGTGACAGCAGCTGAACATGAGCCAGCAGAATGCCCTGGTGGCCAAGAAGGCCAATGGCTCCAGGCCTGGATCAGGAATGGTGTAGTCAGCAGGAGCAGGGAGATCATTCTTCCACTGTATTCAGCACTGGTGAGGCCACACCTGGAGTGCTGTGTCCAGTTCTGGGCCCTTCAGTTCAGGAAGGACGTTGAGACACTTGAGCATGTGTCCAGAGGAGGCAACGAGGCTGGTGAGGGGCTGAGAACACAAACCCTGTGAAGAACGACTGAGGGAGCTGGGGCTGTTTAGCCTGGAGTAAAGGACACTCAGAGGTGACCTTATCACTCTCTACAACCCTCTGGAAGGTGGTTTTAGTCAGGTGGGGGTCAGTCTCTTTCACCAGACAGCAACTGACAGAACAAGAGGACACAGCTTTAAGCTGCACCAAGGGAAATTTAGGTTGGACATTAGGAAAAAGTTCTTCACGGAAAGAGTGATAAAACACTGGAATGGTCTGCCTGGGGAGGTGGTGGCATCACCATCTCTGGAGGAGTTTAAAAAAAGACTGGGTATGGCACTTAGCCATGGTTTAGTTTAGGTATTAAGGCATGGGTTGGATTTGATGATCTTGAAGTCTCTTCCAACCTGGTCGTTCTGTGATTCTGTGATACAAGGCAGGCCAGAACCAGTATGGGGAGCAGATGCTTCAGTACTGAGGGTGCACCAATCTGCTGAAGGATGGTCTGCCCCAGGGCAGCACACACTAGAAAATTTTCCCTGTTCAGCTCTCTGACAGAAGGAATTACACCCATTTTGTTCAACATGGCTCAGCTTATGATGAGGCTGCAGTGAAATTCCAGGTGACAGGTCTATAGTTTGTGTCCCTGGTACTTCTAATTTACTTACTTGGAGACAATGCTCTTTTTCCCTGTCCTCTTGTCCAGAAGTAGTTTGAGGTGGCTGCTTTGGAAATAAGGTTTTCTTCAGTCCTATGTTTGAAAATACCAAGATTGTCTCAGAGAAGTTAAATTACCCACCAAGTGGCCATAAGGAGCTCGTGAGATATGCTTCCTCCTTCAGAGGTATTCTTGCTATTGTTTTCTTCATATAAGAAGGTGTAAGAAAAAATTAGGAATTGGGTAATAAAGGAAGGATGTTATAATTTGTACATTTATATTTTAATATCCAGGCCTGTGGTTTATTTTACTGCAGAACTGGCCTCCAGAACAGATCTCTATGTTATGTGAAGGAGATTGCAAGAAATGTCCTGACTCCAGGTGACACTTGTCTGAAAAAAAATCATTGATTTGTCTGTGTTAAAGTTTGTCCTTGTCAGGGAGAGAAACAGCCAAACCACCACATCTCCCAATATCCAACAGCCTGGAGGCTCACCTGGGGTCTCTGTTCCTGCAGCCAGTGGCTCTGTCCCACTCATTGTACTGGAGTGCTATGAGGCTGGGGAGATCCAGATGTCCTGTAGCTCAGCCAGCTGGTGCCCATGGCCTCAGGTGCTGTGGCAAGATTCCTGTGGGTGGCAGCTCCCATCCCACTGGGAAGACACTGCCCTGGATGAAAATGGGCTCTTTGGAGTAGAGAGCAGCATCACCTCACCAGGGGTGTGACCCAGGAGCTCCCCTTTTGCTGCAGCATGTCCCACACAGACTGCAGCAGGGGTCAGCCTTTTACAGATCAGCTCAGCTGAGCACAGGGCATCATGGGGAGCTGTGCTCAGCAGAACCCCCGGAGGCATTGGCCCAACAGTGGGCTCAGCATTTCCATTTCCATTCCATTTCCATTTCCGTGTGTGAACAGCTGTGGTTTTGGTGGGGCTTGTACAGCTGTGCTCCTAAATCCATCACTTCCATCAGGAAGTGCAGGGTGGGGGGAAAAGGAACAGCCCTCAGTGTGGCAGAGTTTCTACAGACACCTGGCTGAAATAAACACTGGAACTAAATGAAAAAGGGAAAACCAATCCATGCCCTTAGTCTTTCCCACTGTGAAATCCTGTCCTACAGGTTTAGTATGAGAAATAAACCCTTGTGTCTCCTTTTAGCACCTGCAGATAATGATTGTATTTTTAATTTTCCCTTGTGCCACAGGAAAGCTCCTTTTTCACTGGATAATTGATTTGGGGCTGGAAACAGAGCAGACATGCAATGGTGATCTGGACTAACCATACATCAAAATGCACTGCAGCAGCACATGCTTTTCCATTCTGTTTTGTTCCTCTTGTACTTTGGGAATGAGCAAGACTTGGAGATTTTATTTTCCTGAGGTGTCATTATCTTTCTCCTGGTGGTACTGTCTTGCATTGGAGTGTTGCTGTGTACATGTTACCCTATTTCTGATCCCCTATTGACTAATGAAATGCAATGTTTGTGTTTTTTCTAAAAAAGGAGAAACCATGATGTAACTAGAAATAATGTGGTTAGAAATCCATCTTGCATTTGAAAATCCTTAAAAATACAGACAAAATGTCATCAGCCTCAGACAAGTGCTTGATTGCCAAAATGTTGGGGTACTTTTTGTCATTTTTTGCCAGTTTTTGGAGTATAGTGAGGAGCTGATTTTCATTCTCAATGGGATTCAGATGGAAGGACCATGTATGAAATAGAAATAATCTCCTTCCCATTGCTAGTCTCAGAGTAACCTCTCTTTCAGGGATTTCATTCTTCAGATCCTTTTTTCCATGATGCCCATTCTTGGATAATTGCCACAGGCCTGGTCCTGGTTGCTGTGGCTGCTTTCCTTTATATCCTGTTTATCTGTTTAAGATGAAAGGTACCATCCTGGGGCAGGAACTGGGGTGGAGCTCAGCTCTTCTGCTAAGCCACCTCTGGTCCTAACTGATGTGAGGGGTTGAGAAACACCCAGATGGAACCAGGGTCTTGTCCCGATAACTGGGGCACACATTTGGTGCCAGGGAACTTAAAGACCCAGGGACCTTTGACTTCTGTCAGTAAAAGAAAGGCTTCTTTTCTAGCAAGAAGGCAAGGAATGAAGTTGGCATTAAAGCCACATAATTCACTCCTCTGCCTCATCATGGAAATGCAGTGTCCTAGTTTAGGGCAAATTAGGGAGGAAAACTTAAAATGGGGATTTCCTCAGGGAAATGCCCCCTCCCCACCAACTGATCCAGAAAAGGGGGGGAAAAAAAAAGTTATTGGAGAGAAGTGGAAAAAGCTGTTTATTTAACAGAAATTGA
>NC_031797.1:413554-431148 GCF_001522545.3 Parus major | reverse complement strand
TGCCCTGTAAAGAAACTGACACTTTTGGGTGGTCTGGCACCACCCAAGGAAAGGGCCTCCTTTCCTTCTGACTCTGATGGGAGGTGATACAGAGGATTGAAGGAAACTGAAATCCTCTTTTTCTTACTCAGGGAAGATGGGGCTGGTGGGTCATGCAGGTACTGAGGCACATCTAGACTCTGCAGCTCTTCTGCCATGTGGGTGATTGTTACCTGCTGGGGGTTATTCAGTGCTTGTTGGGAGAGATGATTTTTAAATTTTTTTGCATTTGTTTGTTTTCTTTATGGGAAAGCATCAGAAAAAAATAGGTAAGTTTTACTTCCCATTTTCCAGAAATTGGAGAATTCTTCAAATGGAAGAATTCATGGGTTGCATTTCTGGGGCACATTTGGGATGGAAATTATTTGGATACATACAATTATGCAATTAATTTGAATGAATCAACTTTCTAATTTTAAGAACAATGGTAAGGCGGTGGTCATGGGTGGGGAGATGAAAATCCACACCCATACTCCAAGTGCTTATGAGACAACAGCCTCGTTTATTATTCAGAACTCACTTAAATACTTAATTCAAATCTCCTGGGCTTTACAGCCATTGGCTGAGATCTCTCTCCCTGCTCAGCTTCTTGACCAGTCAGTCATGTGCTTTCTTCTCAGCTTGGATGGGGCTGGCTGAGGGTCCCCTATAATGTATCCAGGGACATGTTCAGACATGAAGTAGGCTAGCTGAATTGGATTTGTGTTATGGTCAGATTCACTGTGTCCACTCCAGGCCAGCTGTACTATGACAATACTGTGACAGACAATCATTGCAGAACCACAGAAAGTGTGAAGAGATGTACCAACAGTGAGCTTTGCTCTTCAAAGTGCTCTCAGGTGTCCCCCTGAAAATTAAAGCTTCTGATAATGTTTTCATAGTTTTAGTTACTTTCCCATGAAAGTCCTGTAAACATAAGTTGTTTATCACATTCATTTTAAGAAATGTCTTTTGATGGACGTTTCACATGACCAGTGTGCTTGGGAAGGTGGTGGCTTAATTATCCAATCCCTGGTCATTGTCGAGAATCTATAAATACTGGAGTCAGAGAATAAAGTGACAGGTTTATGTTCTGACACTGAGAGTGGTCGTGTGAATCATTTCATGTCCTTTAGCGACACTCAAGGTTCTTCCTTCCCAAGGCCAGAGGAAGTTTTGAGGTAGCACATTTTGTTTTGCAGAGGACTCAGATTTCTCAGCACTGCAGAGCTCAGGCTTAGGGCAGTTATGTACTTCTGCAGGTGGCATTTAACCTTGTGTCTCCCTTGTTGAGGCAAACCTGCCCCTTCACAGCTGCCCTAGAACTGGAGCCCAGTCTCGGGTCTCCAGCAGGGTGGTGCTGATCCCTGCGCATGGTGGGGTTAGGGCGGGTGGGTGAGATCCCAAAAGTCTTGAGAAGAAAGGCCCAAGGAGTCTCTGGGCTGAAGCTTTTCTTTCATGATCAATTTCAGCTTCCTCCCTACCCCAACAAGCCTATCATGGGAAAAATGCACCAGTTTGGTGGTGATACTCTGGTTTGGTTTTGTTTTCCAGCGACACAAGCAGCAGGACTGTGTAAGTCTCACTCCCTGTCTCCTTGGTGAAATGCTCTGTGAAAAATTCCAGGCTTTTTCATTCATACTCCCATTCTGTCCAAATGTTCCTTTTAGGCAGATATTTTCCTTTGCCATCCTCTGGCCTTGTAATCATGTGAAAATTCACCCCAGTCATTAGATTTTTCCCCTGGGTAGCTGTCAATGCTTTCTGACACTCCTTTAATTTAAGTATTGAAATTCTGAACATTTTTTTTTTTAAGGGAAAATTACAGAAACCTGAACTTTTAAGACATCTCCTACATAAATACAGATTGTTCAATCAGTAAATTTTAAAAAATTTAACTTGCTTGAAGAGCAAGCAAGTTTGCTTGTTTGTTTACTTGCTCGTAGAATTCGTCTGGAATAGTGCTTTGGCTATTACTCTTGGTAAATTGGTGCCAATGAAGGGGGGAAAAAATTATGTGGGGAAACTAAATACAGGTCATCTGTCCTTGCAATTGGAGCACAAGGCAGTGTATCTGCCCCCTCCATCGCAGCCTGTCCTGACCTGTGCGGTCAGGACAGTGGGGTCCTGATGGTCCTGACCTGTCCTGGGGTTTAGTGGGGTGGGAGTCCCAGGGAAGGGGCTGTGCCACACAGTAACTTGTGTGTGTGTTCCTTGTTCAGGGGACTGCAGTGCAGAAATCAGTGAGTCATCTTCTCTTCCTTACAATGAATTATTTACAGAGTCTCTCTAGGGTGGTGGGTTTGGTTTTTTCACTTTAAAAGTGTAAAGTAACCAGAAAAGTGGTTGGGGTTGGAGGGAAGGAGGATGTATTTGAAAATCAAGAATTTGAGATGACTAGAGATGATGTTTGGGGCTGGGAATGGGTGGCAGCAGTGGTGATGCCAGCAGACTGGGAGTGTCCTGGTCCCCTTGGAAGCGAGTGACCTCTGAAAGAACATTTCCAGCCCCAGATTTGCACAGGACAAACTGCACCATTCCTGACAGAGCAGAGCTCCAGGATGGGGGTAGGACAAGGCTTTGGATGGCTGAGCTGTGGCAGAAACCCACCCTGGGGCATATGCAGGTGGTTACAGGGAAGGAGACACGGGGTATATCCAAATCAATATCCCACAACCCACCTGTGCTGGTTTACCTTCTTTTTCAGAGAAGCAAGTCAAAGAACTCAGTGAGTATCATTCTCTTTCATACGTGAGAGACTTCTCAGCTGGGCCTTTATCTCATCTGAGTTTTGTATGTGTGCCCTGGTTTTGGTTTTCCTTTTGGGAAAGGAAGAGGTTGCAAATACAGAACTTGTTTCAGAAGTTATTTTCCATTGGTCTCTGTGTGGCTTTACACTGTTCCCTGTAATTATTCTATACTGAGAAGAAAATGCCTTCAGTTTTCAAAGTACAAACTGATCATAAATGTATGTCTGAATCATACATCTGAATCATACATCTGAATCAGGACTGGCAGCATGGTTGTATTTGTAGAAAATGGATGGAGCCCTTTCACATAGTCAGACACCTAAGTTTTGAAGCAACACACTGACTTTCACAAAGATAACAACTCAGAAAATGAGCAGCAACACTGGCATATCATTACCCTGAGTTAATCCAGTACAAGTGTGTTTGATTAGCTTTCACCTGTGGGCTGGTTTTTTTTTTGTTTGTTTGCTTGTTTGTTTTTAAAAAGCATGGAGAAGATATGCAATGCCTATAGAAGAAGGTAATTACAATTTGTTTTTTCAGGGTGCTGAATCATTTTCCCTGCTTTATTCTCCCTCCTTGGCAGTTCCCCTATTGCAGGCTGTTAGGGGTACCAGGGGTGGTTCTGCCAATCTCCCTTTAGCAAAGGAAGTGTAACACCCAAATTCCTTGTACATTTGGTGCATGCTCCAGTTTCAGGCAAATCTGGAGAGTCCTGGTCCTCAGTGAGCTGTGTCCTCACATTTCACCCATCTGGGGTCTTCAGCCTGAAGGTCTGCTGACAATCTTCTCATTTCTCTGCAACTTTTTCTGTTCATTGAACCCACATTGTGATCCTGTGCACCTTCCCCTGCCACAATCTGCCAGCTCTCACTCCCACCCTGCTTCTTCCTTAGGCAACTCCAGCCAAGAGCTCCCCTGGGGTGAGCTCTGCCTTGATGTATTGGTTCCATCTCAGCTGCAGTGAACATGATTCTGGATCCAGACACAGCCCACAGGGACCTTGTCCGGTTTGATGATGGCAAAAGTGTGAAACAAGGTGACACACAACAGGACATCCCTGACATCCCTGAGAGATTTAACCCATGCTGCTGCATGCTGGGCTGTGATGGCTTCACCTTCAGGGAGACATTACTGGGAGGTGAAGGTGATGGACACAGGAGGATGGGCCATGGAGGGTCTCTATAGAAGATGTGAAAAAGAAGGATGATATTGAATTTAAGCCTGAGAAAGGTAGCTGGGAAGTGAGGCTGTTGGAAGGGTACTTCCTAGCTCTCACATCTCCTAATTGCACCCTCCTTCCTGAAGTCAGTACCCCCGAACAGATCTGGATCTATCTGGATTAAGAGGGATGGGTGGCATTTTTCAGTGTTTATGAGAGTATTTCCATCTTCACATCTCCACTGGTACTGTCTGAATGGAAAAAAATACACTTTTGGTTCTGTCTGGGTCCTGGGACATTTCAAAATATGACTGTGATGAATGGAATGGAGTAAGAAAAGGCTTTTCTGGGAGAACTTGTTAGTTCATACTCACAGAAGGATTGAGGTTAGAAGGAACCTGAGGAGGTTTCTGTGGCAACCAGCTGCTCAGAGCTGGGTTAACCTGAGGGCTACGTTTGCTGTCTTTGGACCTTGTTTGGCTGAGCTGTGTAGGTTTCCCAGGGCAGAGATCTCATTATGTCTCTGGAGCTCTCTCTCTGCAGAGAGCTGCATCTCTCTCAAGGGTCTGAACCAACCCTTTCTCTTTGGTCAGAATTCCTCCAGTTGCAACTCATGTTGTCAGAGGTTCAAAGGAACAGAGATATTTTGGGAATGCTTGCGATAAAATTACTTTGGTGTTATTTGTCTGCATGCATGTCAGCATCAAGACTCTCTGAGCAATATCTCCTTCTCCTTTCAGCCTGTAGGATTTGCCAGCACTTAGGAGAAAATGGCTCACTGTATGCTGCTGGAGCCAATGAAGTAATGTCAGCGGGGCAGTTATGTCTGTTGGGGTAAGGAAAGGGTTACAGAAAGAACAGCAGCAGCAACATCAGGGGTTTGAACAAACTACACAAGGTGAACAAGAAACCGCTTCAACCAGAACATGAAGAAATCTGAAACAAAATGTTTTTTCTGCCCTACTGACTTGTGACTCTGGAAAGAATAATAGATTGTTAATAGATGTCAAGAATACAGATTTGTTGTAGAACTGTGATTAGTTTTAAGCTTGCAGTCAAAAACAGCTTTTGGGCTAAGGATGTAAATTTGGCGAGCTTCATAAATAAAGTAGATTCACTTTCACCTAGCTTGTGTCTCTCGCCTTCATACATCACACAAGTCTATGGCTGTACTTGTCCCCACACCTGCTAGCAGCACAAACCCTGGGGACGAGTTCACCTGCCACCTGGTGGGCAACTCCAGATTATTTTGCTGTAGGGGAAGTTGCCCCCTGCAAGAGGAGGAGAGCAGTGCATTCTTTCTCAGACATGCTTTCAAACCAGATCCTCCAGTCAACTGGTGTCCAGCAGGCATGGTCCTTCCCGAGGGAGGGCTTCACCCAGATACAGCTGGTAAGGAAGGAGACTTCAGTACAGGTACAGGTGGTGAGTTGCAACAAGTGCCCAGACCTTTCTCCTGGAGAAAAGGTAAATACCTTCATAAGGTGTGCACAGGTTTGATGATCTGTTATGTGATCAGGAACAGGAAACAGTTAAAAGGCTATGCTCCTATTAGAGGAGCTAAGATGGGTGTGGACAGGTGTTTTCAGAACCATGTTCCTCTGGCACTGAGAATGAGGCACCTCAGAGCTGGTGACCCACAAAAGTAGAGCTCTACTTCAGTCTCTACCCTCCAGCATCACACCAGGCCCAGAATTGGCACTTTATCAGCTCTAGACACCCATGAGTAAGGTCTGCAAGGAGAAACTGTACCAGAGGCACAGAGGGAACACTGTAAAAGAGATGAGTGCTCACAGTGAGTGACTGTTAAGGGACCATGAAGCCTTCAGCAGAGACCTATGTGAGGTAGCCCACCTTCTGGCAGCTGAGGTCTGAGATATGGTTGAGAGGGTGCCACAACCTCTCAGGAGCACAGATTGCTCTCCACTGCTGCTCTTCCATGTGGCACAAATTGCACATAAGCCAGAACCTGGGCAAAATCAAGAAAGATTATAAAGCCCTGGGGGCCCAAGTAAAAAATATTGGTGCCCAAGTAATCTTTTCCTCCATTTTACCCATAAGAGGAAAGGGGATAGCCAAAAATAGATGTATAATGCAAATTAATTTCTGGCTTTGTGGATGGTGCCATCATGGGCATTTGACTTTTATGGTAACAGGATGTTCTTCAATGACTACAGCCTGTTAGGAAAGGATGGGATCCACATGTTTGCAAGAGGTCAGGGAACCTGGCAGCAGGCTGGACATCTTGGACAGCTGGGCTTTAAACTGAAGGACTTGGGGGCGCTTCCATCATCACGTCCAAGAATAAGCCAGGACCCCCGGAGTAGTGGCAAATGTTCCTTTGTGGCCTCTCAAGATGAGAGCAGAAGGCCAACCACCTCAGGGCTGTGTATGGCTGTGGTGTATCCTCTTGGACCTCTGCTGGGAAGGTTGCCTGCTCCATTACCTCTGAACTGCCTGCAGAACAACGAACACAGCATGGGGAACAAACAGGGAGTATTAGCGAGCTGTGTGCGGTCACAGGGCCATGGTCCCATTGCAGTTACAGAGATGTGGTGGGATGGTTTGCATGACTCGAATGCTGGTGTGAATGGCTACATACTAAGAAAGACAGTTCAGCAAGGCGAGGTGTGTTGTCTTTTAAGCAAGGCAGACACCCTGGTTCAGGAACAGCAAGGTGGTCCCCCCTTGGCCACTCGGTCCATTGCACACAGACATCGATGTGATGGATGGCAAAATGGCGTTTATTGCTGGAGAATTTGACATTTTATAACCTAGGTTCACTGTGTTAATGCCATCTGCTTTCATCACAGCTAGGTGCTATTGGCTAATTGCGGGAGGCATTACCATACTAAAGAGGAAGGGGGGGTTACTATCTTTCTGTTACATCCTGATATCTTCTGAGCTGCCAGGCCCTGCTTCTACAGCAGCTTCTTCTTCCCCCCTCTTTATCCCTAATCAAATTTGCTAGAATATAAGGTGTATTAGTCTTAAAAAATTTTAACGTTATTTTCTATATATCTATCTCTAAACATTTTGTCTAATTTATCTATACTATAAAAAGTTTTAAAAGTAGATATTATAAACTTGAGTAAAGTATAGGGTACACTATACTTAAGTAAAAGGCTAAAAACTTATAAAATAGACACCACAGTTTTTCATTAGTAAGCATAAGGCACATGCGGTGACCAAGTGTATTTTTAAAGCATCTGTTGCCTTTCTATAAACAGAATGTTAACTCTTTCTAGTCGGCTCTTAACAAAGGACACAAGCTTATTTAAAATACACGGTCCAAAGATTAACACAAGTAAGTTCATCCCAACTGGCCCAATCAGGGTAGACACCAGGGTGGTCAGCCATGGAGATTGATCAAACCAGGATTGGAACCAGCTTTGCTGAGCTTCTCTCTCTGTCTTTCGTTGAGACAGCCTGTCTCGTAGCTCTGCCATGGTGTCTCTCACTACTCCGGTGTGGTCTGCATAGAAACAGCATTCTTCTTTCAGGGCGATGCAGAGGCCTCCCTGCTGCATGAACAGAAGGTCGAGACCTCGCCTGTTCTGCAAAACAACTTCAGAGAGTGAGGAAACTGACTTTTCTAGAAAGGATATGGATTTCTCGATTCTCTGCAGATCTTCATCTACAGTCATCTGTAGCTGAGAGAAACTCTGACTCTGGGTTACCAGAGCGGAGACACCCGTGGCTGCTCCGGTCGCTCCCAAGCCGAGCAGCATTGCTATTGGCAGTCCTGTCAACAGCTCTCTTTTCTGAAGGCGGCCTGCTCACTCAAGGTACTGGTTCACTTCTTCTCCGGAGTGGTATAGGACTCTGGGGATGATAGCAGCTAATACACAAAAGTCAACAGAGGAGTTAAAGCTTTGGGTATAGATGCAAGGGCTTAGCCCACTGCGGTTGCAAACCCACATGCCAGACAGGGGGCAATTGCCCATTTCTTAGACTTGTCCACCTGCACAGTGGTCGCACAGACTTTTTTGTCAATAACAGTGGCTTTGCCTACACAAAACCCTCGCCCTGTCATGTGGCTGATGGTGATTCTGTGAGAAGGTGACTCACTGCGGCACTGGACTGGGGCCTCAGCATTAGACCACATCGGCTGGTTGTTAAGGGCCACAGCCTCATAGAAAGGGGCCTGTGTGTCATAACACAGCCAGCAGGATTCTGTGGCATTGGGGTTGGATTGATTCAGAGGTAAAAAGGTGACATCTAACATTCAATAGAGCGAATCAAAAGCAGTGGCTTCAGATCTTTGGGGAGAAGCTTCTTGCTTATGCAGTGGGTATAAACTATTAGATTGTGGGTTCTCAGCCTGTACTACAAGGTTGGGGCTAATTGCTTCAGGTGTCATGACTGGGAGTCGGATAATTTGTACTACTTCACTGGGATCTTTGCCAGGCTTGTGCAAGAATACTGACCACATTCTTCCGGTGGTCCAGCCCACATCTTTATGCTGGCTGCAGGACCTGCATGATCATTTGATGACAGACTTTAGATTGGTCATCATAAAAGCCATAAAACACTTGCCATATGGAGTTGAAACTGGGACGCAGTTTCAACTGGGGCCTGCCAGACCCCAGGTTACCTGCAGAAACTCGTCTGCTTTTGGTGGTGCCCACCTGTTACTCAGGACTATTGTTTCGCACCCCCAATAGCCACAAAACCAATACCCTGGTTCGTGGCAGTAGTCTTTGTCTGGGTTAGAGGCCGGGCACCAGTATGACTGGTACAGCTCAAAGCGAGGGTGGATGTTATGAGTTACTATACCAGGGAAAATGTCTCGGATGAGCACAAAGAACCTTGGGGTGCCTGCTGTGACTACCTCTTTAATCACCTCGTTCGAGGCATGGCGTAAGATCCACCTGAATGGCTGATGTGGGTTACGTTCTACACTAACCTGCTCACTGCTAACAAGTCCTAAAAGCAAGATTACACACAAAAGTCGTTGCCGCTTGGGTTTTACAGGCTCAGGAGTTTTGGGTGCTTTCGGGTTGTCTGGTGGTTCATTGCCTCCTTCGGGCAGTGGAGCATATGCATCACGCGGGCGCCCAATGATCAGGTCCTGCAAACAAAACTTCAGAGTTCTTGTCAGTTTCATTTTTAAGGTCTGGTTTTATTGACTTAAGTGGACACCATTTTACCATCTCTTTTAACTGCAGTGTACCCTCGCCCCGTGAGTACTAATCTCCAACCTTGCTCCCACTCTCCTAACTCATTTCTGATTATGACCTGCAGGCCCTCTTCTAGAGCTCGAGTGGCCCAGTGTTTCTGTGAGGGACTGTTTATTTCATCTCCCCTAGGGAATTGGTTCAGTGCTAACAGTGCAGTTGCTAGGAAGCGCGCCTGGTCTGCCTGGGGAATGGAATTGTTAAAGCTTTCTGACTTTGCCAACACTTCTAGCTTGGCTTTCAAGGTTTGGTTTTCTCACTCAACGATGGCTTGTCCTGTGCTATTGTACGGGATGCCTTGCACTAGAGTGATACCCCATTTGGAGGTGAATTCCTGGCTCGGCTTTGAGATAAAATTTGCACCATTGTCTGTTTTGATTTGCTTGGGGATGCCGAGCCAAGCCATGGCTGTTAGCCAGTGCTGGATGGTTGCTTTGGAGTTGGTTTTCAGGTGCTGCGTGGCTACAGTTATTCCGCTGTATGTATCTACTGTTACTGCAAGCCATGCTCGGGGTTTTAACAGCTGGCACAATGTAAAGTCTGTTTGCCATATCTCTGAGGCTTTTAGGCCTCTGGGGTTGATTCCACAGGACCACAGCGGTGCCTTTTGGCAGCTACCACATGTTTTGCATCAGCAACTGAGATGTCACATCTCTTTGCTAGTGCTTTGGCTCCGATGTGCAGGGTTTTGTGTAGCTGATGAGTTTCTTGTAGAGTCCACAATCCTTTTGCGGCAGCATCTGCTTTGTCATTGCCGACTTGGAAGAACCCTTTGATCGGGTTGTGGCTGTTAACATGGATGACTGATATGGTACCTTTTCGAGAGGAGAGCGCTTCTTCTAGCATTAGAGCTGCTGTAGATGTTGCTATGCCGGGTCCTGACATAGCCAGGCAAAGCTTGGCTACAAACATTGAATCACTTACAATGTTAAGATGCTCTGTTTGGAACAGTCCGCACGCCAGTACTACAGCTGCTACTTCTAGTTGCTGGACTGAGAGTGTGCGATCAGTCGCTTTGACACAGTGCCACTGGTCCTCTGATTGCCACACTGCAGCCGCAGTGGAGGTTGTCAAGGATGTGTCTGTGAAGACTGTTGGTCCTGGCTGGGGCCGGTCCATGACCTTTTGTGGTAGGTCCATGTTGACAACAGCTAGCATCTGAGTCCAAGGGGGCTTTGCAGAATACTGAATCTCTCCGCCAAATCCGACCAGGGCTGTTGCCAGGTATTCTGACATCACTGTCGACTGTGTAAAGAGTTGCTTGCGGAAAGGCAGGAATATTCTGGCTGGTTCAATGCCAAGGTGTCTCAGGGCAAGTTTTCTGCCTTTCATAATGAGGCTGCTGAGGTATTCAGCTCTTGGGGAAAATGCACATGTCTGTTTTCCCAGGACTATCCACTGTATTGGGTGAGCTTTTTCTGTGGGGCCTTGAGCCAGTGCTCCTACTCCCCCCTCCCTTTGTGAAATGCACATACAGATCGAGTGGTACCTGGGGCTTCCACCTGGCGAGAGAACTTAAAGATACCTGCTGTTCAATAAAGTCAAGAGAGTTCATTGCTTCTGCTGTCAGGGCTTTATGTTCCCATGGATTTTTCCCTCTCAGGAGATCATACAGGGGGGCCATCTTCTTGGGTGGGATTAAGACGATGTTGCGGAGCCATTGCAGGGATCCCACCAGCTGCTGCATGTCATGGAGTGTTTTGATGTCCCGACGGATCTTTATCTGGGGAGGGAATATGTAAGAGTCTGTGATCCCCACCCCCACGGCCCCTTTTTTATTTTTGCACTCGTGATTTCAAAGCCATTTGTTTTTAGAGTCTCTGTGATTGTTGACACTAACTGGTCTACCTGACCTCCCGAGGGTGCGGCAATCAGGATGTCGTCCATGTACTGGATGATGGTGGCAGTAGAGATGCTGTGACGGATCGGTGCTAGTGCTCGATCGACTGTGATTTGGCAGATTGTAGGTGAATTGACCATCCCCTGAGGCAGCACTTTCCACTGGAAGCGTAGGTTGGGGCACTGGCTGTTTGGAAACCCCACTGAGAAAGCAAACCGCTCTCTGTCTTCTTCATGTAAGGGTATAGAAAAGAAACAGTCTTTGATATCAAGAACAGCACAGGGTTGGCCCTCTGGCACCATAGAGTTCATAGGTAACAGTGTTTGAACAGGTCCCATGGGTTGAATTTTCTTATTTACTTCACGTAAGTCATGGAGGAGGCGAAACCCTTCTCTGGATCGTTTAGGGATTATGAAAACAGGAGTATTCCACGGGCTAGTAGATGGCTCTATGTGACCTTCATGTAATTCACGGTTAACTAACTCAAGAAGGGCATCTAATCGAGGCTTGGACAGGGGCCACTGCTCGACCCACACTTGGTCAGATGATTTCCAGGAAAGCTTGATTGGTGGCAGCAGGTATGCGGCAGTGGCCCTTAGGGTAAATTTGTCACCCAGGCTTTTAGCAAGGCTAGGGCATCTCTCCCTAGCAGGGCCGGGATTCCTGTCACGACATACGGGAAGAGGGCAATAGTTTTTTCTGGCCCTTTTTCTGTGTGGAGTGTAATGGCTATTAGCTCTGCGCTTCTCCGAGCCCATGACAGCCCTCCAACCCTGCCTACCATGGGGGCATCCTCTAGTTTCCAGAGTGGAGGCCAATTTGTCTCTGGAATGACTGTGACATCTGCCCCTGTATCCATTAGAAAAGGAACACTGATAGATCCAGAGGGGATACTTTGATCACCTGGGGTGTGATAAAGGGTACAGATCCCCCATACCACCGGCGGGTTGTCACACCTTACTGCCAGGGCCACCCTGGGGTCATGTCCCCCGAGTGTGACCCCTGCAGCCCCTGAGGCAGGTAAGGCAGGGTTGGCTGAGCAACTGGCTGGGTTATGAAAGTGGTCGCCTCTCGGGGGGGTAATGGATTTGGGAGAACCTCGGTCCTTGCAGGATTGGCATAACTGGGCCACCTCGCATCCCAAGTGGGAGAGGACTGTGTGCGACCCTGCTGTCTTCTCCCTCTCCCGTTTCCCTGAGCCTTTGATCTGCATTCTCTGGCAAGGTGCCCCTTTTTCCCACAAGCCCAGCATGGCCCTTTAAATTGGTTCTACTGTGAGGTGCTGCCAGGGCCCCCCCCCCCCCATTTTGGGGCAATTTGCAGCAACATGACCTGCCTGGCCGCATTTGAAACACGCCATCACGTTAGCGATTGCTGTGCAGACTGCAGTTTGAACTGGGGCTACATGTTCCTCCCTTGTGACATGCTTAATCATGTCTGTGATATTTGCCCCTGCCGGTAGTGATGGGAGGATTTCCTTGGTTGTCGAATTGCATTGTTGACGCAAGCAGTCTGCCATGACTGGGCCTTTTGCCTCTGGGGGCAGGGCCGAGGAGTCAACAGCTGCCTGAAGGCGGTCTACAAGTTGTGTAAAGCTCTCACTTTCGTTTTACTTTATGGTAGCCCATGGTGATGGCTTAGCAATAACTCTAGAGGCCGAGCGAATAGCTTCTCTGGCCACACGAGTGGTTGTCATAACTTCGTGGGCCCACATAGCCTGGGCTTGTGCCTGAGGTGTAACCATGGCTGGGTCTGTGCCCATTAACTGCGGCAGGATGGAGCTGTGTAGCGGATGGTGTGTCCCAGTTATTTGGGCTAGGTATCTGGCACAGTTGTCTTCCCAATCTTGTTTAAAAACAATCATCCCTGCCCCATTGAAAAACAATCTGCAAGTGTGTTTTATATCAAAAGGGAGCAGGTCGTCACCTCCAAAAAGACCATCGATAAGGGAGGTGACCATGGCAGAATTAAACCCTTTTTCTGAAATTGCTTTAACAATCGTTTTAACTTCTTTAGGATTTATTGGTGAGTAAACTCTCTGTCCCCCCTCAGACACCCGGACTGGGAATGCTAGTGCATCTGGGGGGACCCGGGTGGCACATGCTGCTCTTATCTGTCCCCAGTCTGTGAGAGGGATATCCTCTCTCAGTTCTTTTTTAATGTGGAGGGGGATATTCTTGTTTATCTTTATTGTTTCCTCTTCTAAGGACTCGGCCTCTGACCATTCGTCTTCATTAGTATCTCGGTCGGAGTCGGAACTCGACTGGCTGACCATTTCCTGTTTCCCTTACCTTTTTGTTGGGCTCCGACCCTGCCTACCACCCCTGGGGGCAGGCTGTTCCCTCCCTCCTGGCTCTCCCCGCCCTTCAGTCCACCCTCCACTCTGCCTTTCATCCCACCTTTCTCCTTGCCCTTCACCTTTCACTCTGCCTTTCACTCCACGCTCTGTTCCTCCCTCTGCTCCACCCTCCTCTCTTTTCCCCCTCCTTCACATTCCTTTCCCTCTCTCCCTGACTACTTCCCCCGCATCTTATCTCCTTCACTTCAGTTTCTCTTTCTTCCTCACATTCCTTTGCTCTCTCATCCCCCCGACTATGTTCATCTCTCAATGCCACTGTTTGTCCTTTGTTCTCACTGAGGAACAAAAGGAAATCTTACAGAAATTTATAGGAAATTTAATTTAATAGGAAAGGAATCTTACAGAAGACTTTCCCGCTCTATGTCTTTTTGCTCAGTGCCATTTTGAGTCCCCTGGGGGGATGTTTCCCCCCGGACTTTTTGTGCAGCATCCCTGGCCTCTTCTGTTAACTTTCTTCAAAAATCTTCTGCTCTCTGCTGTTCCTTTGAGAGTAGATCAGGGTTCGGGGATTGAGAGGACGTATCGCCCTCTTGTATCCCCTTCGGCTCAGCCGAGCCGCTCTCGTCTGGGGGCTGTGAAGTCTGTGTAGCCGCCCCAACTCCCAGTTTTGGGGTGGCCAGCAGACAGTTTCTTGCCACCTTCCAGGTCTCTTGCTCTTGTCTAGCTTTTTTCAAAGCCTTGACGACCTTACCCCATGACTTAAGATGTTTCACACTACCTGAATCTATGGTTTCATTAGCGAGAGCTCTGGTACATTTCTCCCACACCTCAGGTTGGAGAATGTCCACTGGTTGCTCTATAACCCCTGTATGCAAAAGCCTGGTGATAGCAAGTGTAAAATCCTTAGATTTGCAATCTATTCCCCACTGTATATGTAATTCAGATACAACCTTTATCCATGATTCCATCCTCCTTCTGGTCGCAGGGACGTCTCCCTCGCCAGGACTAGTCCAGCTGTCCTGACCGCTGCTCCCATTTTCCAGGTAATCCTTGCTTTCTGGGTTTGAATCCCACTTTTCGAATTTGGCTTCCCAGGTTTTCGGCACCAAATGTTGTCTTTTAAGCAAGGCAGACACCCTGGTTCAGGAGCAGCAGGGTGGTCCCCCCTTGGCCACTCGGTCCATAACCCACAGACATCAATGTGATAGATGGCAGAAATGGCGTTTATTGCTGGAGAATTTGACATTTTATAACCTAGGTCCCTGTGTTAATGCCATCTGCTTTCATCACAGCTAGGTGCTATTGGCTAATTGCAGGAGGCATTACCATACTAAAGAGGAGGGGGGTTACTATCTTTCTGTTATATCCCGATATCTTCCGAGCTGCCAGGCCCTGCTTCTACAGAGGTGCTAGAGCTGCTCTTTATGTGAGAGAACAACTAGAATGGATCAAGCTGTGCCAAGGGATGGATGAAGACCAAGGCAGGAGTTTATGGGAAAGCATTTAGGGACTGACTGTCATGGCCAACAGGACTCAGGCAATGGCTGTCCCCCTGTGCTTGGCACCGCTGAGGCCTTACCTCAAATCCTGAGGTCAGTTTTGGGCATGACAAGAAGGACATAGAGGGGCTGGAGCATGTCCAGAGAAGGGAATAGCGGGGAAAGGGTCTGGAGCACTGATCAGAAAAGTCTGATGAGAAGCAGCTGAGAAATCTCAAGGGCCTCAGCCTAGAGAAAGGAATCTTACAGAAGACTTTCTGGGTTCCATGAAGGGTGGTTCACCTCATTGCAGCCTCACTTTTTGCAGCACCAGGAGACCCCAGATGAGATGGTGACAAAGAGGGGAGACATGGAGAAATGCCCCAATGGTCCTGCCAATGGGCAGGACAAGGAAGGTATATGGGCATGAGGGTTCAGAGGTTGGGCTGCTGAGGGGGTACCTCATCCTTGTACCCATGGCCTTAACAGCAGCAACTTTGATGGGTGGGAGAACAGGCCAGGGGCTTAGAAGCAAAGAACTGTTTAAATTAGGAAATATATTTAAGATCACGAAGGCCACAAGTCCAACTGTTAAACCAACACTGTCCAGACCACCACTAAACCATGTCTCCAAGTGGCACATCTACACATCTTTTAAATCCCTCCAGGGATGGTGACTTCACCGCTGCCTTGGGCAGCCTGCACCAGTGCTCAGTGTCTTTCAATTCTTTTGGTGAAGAAAAATTATTGCAGGAGATGAGGCTTGCCCTGAGAATATCCCCTGCATGATCAGGTATCTCTCCTGTCAGGTAATCTTGCTCTGACTAAGGTATCTGCACTGCAGGGAATAGCATGGAGGAGCCCAAATCACCTCTCCCAAGGTGCTTCTGGTGGCACTTTCCTCTCCCTCGCAGTCCATGTCTCTGCCAGGAGCTGTTTCTGATTCCTATGACTCCTCCCTGTCAGTGTTCACAGACCCCTTCCCACCTGCTGTGTGCTCAGCACTGCCCTGCCAAGACCTCCTGGAAGCAGCACTCTGCCCAGGGACAGAGGTGTGTGCAAGGCCTGAGGAGCAGCACAGACAAGTCCTAATGAGAGCTGCAGTCTTGGTACCTTCAAAATGCAGTCTGCCTACTCAGGGAACCAAGAGGAGAAGACACAATGCACAGGCTCCTTCCCTTTCATTCACACCCTGCTTTGATATTTTTCAAAACTGCTATCAGAAATGTTCTGAGGATGATGTGGAGCTGTGAACAGCCTTGGCCCATGTAGCTCCCTCTCAACTGAAACAGGACTCTGCCCTTCTCAGCATGGTTCCTTCCACCCCCAGCTTCTCCCTGTCGCAGTCCGCAACTGCAGGATCATGTCCAGGGAAGCTACAGTTTCTGGGAACCAGCATGTAATACCAATGAGATGGGCCCCTGTTCATGAAACCATTTATTCAGCATGGGAACAAGCTGCCATTCAGAGACAGAGAGCCCCAAACAAAGGCAGGGCAGGGGTTTTGAGAGACAGTACTCTTGAGGGTCTCCACCTTTGAGGGTGTAGTTTAGGGTTAGGGACCACTAGAAACACAACAAGGGAGAAACTCCCAGGGACTCAAACCCAATCAGAACTCCTGGACCACTCCTCCCAAGAGGTCTGGGGTGAAATAACTTCATCCAGGGCTCACACTGCCCATCCTCCAAAGCAGGAGGTCAAAATTCACTGGCTTGGCTTACAGCCATGCCTCTCCTTTAACAATGCTTATCTGAAACTAACTCTTTGCCTCCCTGAGGCACCTCACATCTCCCCAAAAGGCATTGGGAAGCTCCCTGGGCTGGCTGAGCACTGACTCTGGCAGGCAGCAGAGTTCCTGCCCTGGCACACATACCCTCTCAGAAGGACAGCCCTGAGCACACACCTAGACTCACACCCTGCCAGCCCAAGGTGCTGGCCCTTCTGGTCTCCCTGGAGATGTCCTGGGACTTCAGGTCTGACAGCTCCTGAAGGGCAGCAGAGTCACCCTCAATAAATCATCTTTTAGCTGATTGAAATAATCACCAATCATCCCTCTCTTAAAGAGAGGAGACTGATTCTGAAAGCAGGTTTTTCCTACCAGAAATTAATATCTTCAAAAGGTACAAATATTTCCCTCTGGCCTCTGGTATTCTTGATCCATAAGAAAACAAGGACGTACAGGCAGTGACAGGGAGGTGTTAGTTGAATCCTGTGCAGGGCAGGGACTCAGCTGAAGCAGTGCAGGCATCTCATCCCCAGCTGGAAGCCCTGGGGATGAAGCAGGATTCAGTTTCTCCCATGCAACCCAGAGACCCACAGTGCTGAGGGATGTCAAGACTAGCTACAACTTTCAGCTACTCCAGCCCAGGATCTCTCCTGCTGTGCTGCTGTAGTTCAGTACAGTACAGTCCTGCTCTCTGGCCGTGGTACCCCTGCCCAGATTGCATCTTGTCCTTTCCATTCACATATACACAGGACAGGGAGGTGACACTGACAGATCATTAAGAAAACATTTAACAGGAAGATATAAGACTGGACATCCTCTGCATCCTCTAATAATTAGTCTCTGGAGAGACCATCAGTTGGTCTCCATCAGATGTAGTGCCATCAGGATGCCCATCACTCCAGCTTCTTCAACAAGATTGGATGGCGTCTTGGTTCCAGAAGACAGGTGTCTGCTAGGGAGAGCAGGAGCTTCCCTTGGGATGAAAGAATGTAGACCCCCTCCCTCCGAATTATTATGATTTTGAAATCAAGGGGCTCTCAGGCAGAGATCTGGGGATAGGAATAACAGTTCTTTACTAGTATAGCCAGGCAAACAAACAACAATAACTACAGAAATAACAAGAACACAGAACCAGGGACCC
>NC_031797.1:410612-412011 GCF_001522545.3 Parus major | reverse complement strand
GGGCCGTGCCCTGCCGTGTGGTGAGGGACGGGCCGGGCCCGGGCCCTGCGCTGGCGGCCGCGCACGCTGTTCCAGTGGAGGAGCGGTCGGTGCTGCTTTTTGGACCTTTCGCCCCTGAGGAACCACTGTTAGGGGTGATTCCGAGCGCTTCCCACCCTGCGCCGGATTTGTGGGACATGGGGTTGGGTGCTGCAGGTGGTGCAGACGCCGGGCCGGGTTCTGCCGCCCCGTGCTGTGGGATTCCCCTCCTGTGAGCCCGGGTTGTTCCCTGGCAGCAGAGCAGGACGGTCCCACGGCTTCGCAAGTTGTGCCTCTACCGGCACCTCGGTCCCTCCCGGTGCTGGAGGCGGGCCGTGCCTAGCTGGCTCCAATCCACCCCGCCTCGAGTTCCCGGGCATCGCTGGAGCCTGCAGCTGGGGCCGGCCCTCCCCTGTCGCCTCCTGTGGCTGTGGCAGACCAAGGTCCTGAGCTGTTTACCGCTGGCTCCGGTAGTGCTGCCGCGGGGGAAAAGCCGGTGGCCTCCACAGGCAGAGGGTCTCAGGCTGCTGGAGCTTCTTTGGCTGGCCTGAGAACTTTGTCCTCCTGTAAAATGACTGTGCAGCTGAGCGTATCAGGCATTCCATGTGCTTCCAAATGCTTTGGTCCGATGGGTGAGGGCGTGAGTGCTCTTCTTGTGGCGTGGTTGAATATCACTCCTCAGGGCAGCATTGCTCACCTAGGGGACAATGATTCGGATTTCCTGGGGTGCATTTCTGCCATGGGTTTCACACTCACCCCTCCTGTTCCTATCCCTGCAGGACCTGGATTTGCTCACCTTGTGCCTTTTGAGTTTTATGTTCACAGAGCTGAGACCCAGCTGTGGGGAGATGGTGGCTTCGGGTTCCCTGGACCTCCCTGGGTTCACGGACTGCTGTTTTGACAGCCAGGGATCATCCTGAACGGGTCTTCACCTGGTCCATCCTTGGTGAGATGCTGTCAGAGATTAGCTTCCGTGGGTTTTGACACTGGCATGGACATCACGATTGTCAGGTTTGCTGATGGACCCAATGCTGACACATTCTACAAAAAGAAGAACTTGAGACTGACTCTTCGTTCATCATTTTCTGTTGTCTTCTCTCATGATAGACTAGTCACCATCCTTGACTCGATGCAAGAACAGTTGGATCAGAGTGATCTAGAGTTTCAACCAGTCCCTGGGACATTCCTGTTTTCTGTATCAAGAAGAAGTCTGGGAAATGGAGGTTGCTACAACACCTCCATAAAGTTACTGCTATGATGGAAAGCATGGGGATGATGCAGGATAGTATACCTTCACCTGCCATGCTTCCTACTGATTGGCTAATCCTCATTGTGGATCTGAAGGATTGTTTTTTACAATTCCTTTGCATCCCGATGACAG
>NC_031797.1:398675-409402 GCF_001522545.3 Parus major | reverse complement strand
AAACTCTCTCTTCTTTTCACCACACCTCGACCTGTGTTCGTGTGATCTATTCATCTTCAGCGGCGACATCCCACATACCAACCATCTTCATCCATGTCTCCAAAGATATAAATATATTGTCCAGAAATGACAGGAAGCTCTAATTCAGGCCACTCCTTGGGACTATCACAAGGATCATAGCTGTACAGAGCTACAAATACTCAAAGCTCTTCTGGTTGCTTTCTCATAGCCTCCAGGAGGCTATTCCTTGTCTGCTTCCAGGTTAGCCTGCTGCAGCCTGGCAATGACAGAGTTAAATCTTTCTCTTTCCAGTCGTTCCAATTCCTGAAATAGCTGCTGACTTCTTTCATTTAGCTTCTCATACTCATCATTCAATTCAATTGGCCAGGCTTGAATAATTTGCAGGGTTGCAGTGGAGCAGCAGTGCTGCTTTTGGGTCCAGGACCACTCTTCCTCCATCTCAACCCGTGGTGCTTCCAGCTCCCACCTCCTCACCTCCTTCTACACAAGGCTGCCCAGGAGATGGTCCAGGCCCCAGCAGGACAAAGGGCGACTGTGTGCAAGAGGCCCCCAGCTGCCAACACACCATGTCATGGTGTCAGCCACCAAGCTGGTGCCAAGGCACCAACAATTGTGTTCTCTGGCTCTGTGAGGGGTGCAGACCTCTGACACCTTTCCCAGTGTGAACTGTGGCCTGTGGTGGGAGAATGTGGCCTTCTAGGAATGTTCTGGTTCTAGTCACAAGCTCTTAATGGGTGGGTGTGGCAGTATGGTCTGAGATGGAATATCTGGCATTTAGCTCATAATGGAAGAGTCTTAGATGGTTTGTTGTGGCACCTCTGCACACCAAAGAGGGGTACATTTGACATAAGATAATGTCAAAGACAGATTGCTTCCAAGACATGCTCAGGACAACTTGACCAACTGACCTCTTTCTGTGCAAGTGAGTTTGCTGCTGGAAGAAACCAGAGCCAAGTGGATGAAAGCATCAAATTTGCAACAGAATTGTGCAAACTCAGCTCATAACTATACCATTAAGTGGGTAGAAAATAACTTCATTTGTGCTATCTCTGATACAGGCCAGGTGCCACTGGCCTTCTTGGCCATCTGGGCACATGTCAGTTCATGTTCATTTGCTGACCAGCACCCTCAGTTCCTGAGAAAGCATTAAGTATTTCAGCCTCTTCCTCATCCTTTGTGGCAATTTTTTCTCACCACATCCAACAAGTGATGGAGATTCTCCTCAGTCCTCCTATTGCTGATGTATCTGTAGAAACACTTTTTGTTATCTCTTCAAGCAGTGGACAGATTAATTTCTAGCTGAGCTTTGGCCCTTCTAACTTTCTCCCTGCATAACTTCCCAACACCCTCATAGACCCTCATAGACTCCTCCTGAGTTCCCTGCCCCTTTTTCCAGAAGTGATAAATGCTCTTTTCCTCCCTGAGTTTCAGACAAATTTCTTGGTTCAGCCAGGCCAGTCTTTTCCCCACTGGCTCATCTTTTGGCACATGGGGACAGCCTGCTCTAGTACCTTGAAGATTTCCTTCTTGAAGAATGTCCAGCCTTCCTGGACCCCTTTGCCCTTCAGGGCTGCTTCCCAAGGGACACTCAGTCTCCTCAACAGACCAGTATGAAACACTATGTCACTTCATTATCACGGTGTCCAAACAGCCTCAGTTGTGACATCCCCCATCAGTCCATCTCTGCTCACAAACAGCAAGTCCAGCAGGGCAGTTTCCCTGGTTGTCTCTCTTTCCAGCTGTGTCAGGCGGTTCTTTTCCACACACTCCAGGAACCTCATAGACTGTTTTGTCTCCACTGTGTTGTATTTCCAGCAGACAACTGGTAAGTTAAAGTCCCACACAAGAACAAGTACCAGTGATTGTGGGGATTTTTCCAGCTGCTTACAGGATGTTTTGTCTGTCTCTTCTTCCTGGTTGGTCAGTCTATGATGGCCAATGATCTTTCCCCAGTCCTTAACCATGAATCTACTCATTTAACCTTATCATTGCCATAATCAAGCTAGAGGAAGTCAAAACAGTCACACATAGGGTTACTCCAACTTAGTTACTTCCTTGCCTGTCCCCTGTAGACTCCCCTGAGTCTATAGCCACCCATTGCAGCGCTCCAGTCATGTGAGTTACCCCACCATGCATCCGTGATGGTAACAATGTCTCCCAGAGTTAATCTTCTTTCCAGTGGCAGTTCTTTTGATTCATGAAGAGAATTATCTCGATCACATACTGATTTTGTTGTGTCTTACTTGTGCTCACCTCAAGTCAAAGACTTCTCGGTGTTTCATGCTCTGCTAGTGAGGAGCTGCACAAGAAGCTGGGGGGGAGCACAGCCAGGACATCTGACCCAAACTGGCCACAAGGATATTCCACACCACACAACATCCTGCCCAGTGTGTGAACTGGGGGAACTGCTGGTGAGGGGCTGATTGCTGCTCAAGAATGGGCTGGGCATCGGTCAGTGAGTGGCAAGCAACTCTGTTGGGCGTCACTTGTTCCTCTTGCATTTTATCTGTTTCCTTTTCACAACAATTATTAGTATTGGGTTTATTATTACTGGTGGGGTTCTTTTGTGGGTTTTTTTGATTGTTAAACTTCTTCTCTCAGCCCATGAGCTTTAACTTTTCTTTCTGATTCTTCCCACCAAGAGCAGGATAGAGGTGAGTGAAGGGCAGCTGCGTGGTTGTCAGCTGGAATTTGGCCATGACACAAGCTCAGTGTCACAACACAGTCCCTTCCATATGTCCAAACACGGGTCTGATAGATCAGCAGGCATCAGAAGGCAGAGTGAGGCTAGAGACTGTGTGGATTTGGCACAGCCTAGTTTTTAGTACTGGAGAAGGGCCACAAAAGTAGATTCTGTGAAACCTGTTAGAAGCTTCACCATTTCCAACAGAGCCAATCTCTGATGGCTCTAAGATGGACATGCTGCTGGCCCAACTCAAAAGGTTCATAAGGCCTCTGTGAAGATGTATTTAAGAAGGAAATCAAAACAGCGTGTGGGTAATTTTTTTCTGAAGTGTGGTGAGGCACCACTGCCAGGGGCGATCCCAGTGCCAGGTGCAGCCACACAGCCACCAAGACCACCACCATTTCAGCACAGCCCGTGGTGAACTTTGCCTTCCTGGTCACCCCTAGCCAGCCGTGCTGCGGACAGAAGGGCAGAGGCGGTGGTGGCGGCTTCCCTTTCTCAGCACCCTGCACAAAGAGAGGCGCTGGATGGTGCCAGCGCCGCCGCGGCCACCACTGCCCATGCAATGGTGGCGGGGCAACCTGGTCAGCAGCAGAAGCATGATGAGCAATTCCCCAATGCAGAACTAGACTAAATCAGCCTCTCAGCTCTGCAAGATGCTGCAGAAATCTGAACTGGTGGGATGTGTTGGCAATGGTACTTATGAGCAGTAACTTTTTTCCTCCTAGTTGGAGAAAGAGGAAAAAGTGAAGACGTGGAAAAAGACAACATGGCATCACCAAGGTCAGTGGAAAGGGAAGGAAGTGCTCCAAGTGTCAGAATCAAGATTTCTCTGTAAGGAGTCATGAGGACTATGGTGAAACAAACTGTCCCCTTGTCATGCATGAAATCCACAGGGGATGAAGAGATCCACTCACAACCCATGAGAAAAGGTGCTCATGCTGGAGCTGGTGGATGTTAAAAAAGCTGTGAACAGAAAGAGAGGGCCATTGCTTCCAAACTACAACAGCTTAGCTTTAAAAGACTACACTCCATGGGCTAGTGACCCATGACATGACAGGTTAGGGAAGACTCTTTTGCCCGTGGGAGGGACTCACATTACAGCAAGTTGGGTGGGACTGCTACTTGTGAAATTAGAACCACACTGAACCACATTCACAAAGAACTGTCTCCCATGGGAAAGACCCCACAGCACAGCAGAAGAAAAAGACTCCTCTCCCTAAGCAAACTAAAGAAAAACCTCAAGTGACCAACTGAAAGGTTTCTTTTACTCCTCATTATCCTCCTCTGACTGTTAATATTAAATTTACTTTATACCTTTAAGTCTGAGACTGTTTTGCCCTTATAGTGTTTTCTCCCAATCTTTATCTCAACTCATGAGCTGTTCATTACAATTTTAATAGGTGCCTGGTGTCTTAACCAGTGTCAAACCACAACAGTGACAAATTCCTTTTTCTTGAGTGCCCCCAGTCTATAACAGCAAGGAATGCAAATAACACAGGATTTATGAGCTAAAACCTATGCTTTGAATTACATTTGAAAACAAGTTGGTAACCAGTACAGTTTAAGATCATCCTTTCCCCTCTGCAAAGGGCGGTGCACTGCCAATGAATGTTGCCACAGCACATCCTGAAACAATTGACTATAGCTGTGATAACTGCATTCCTGTTCTGTGTCCCCCCATAGAATGGGAATGCAATCCCATAAATTGGGCCCCACAATTTAAAAAGGATGTGAAGGTCCTCAAATGAGTCCAGAGGAGGGAAACCAAGCTGGTTGGCTGGATGGCATGCCCTTGAGGAGCAATTGAGGGTTCTGGTCTTGTCTTCTTTGGAGGCTGAGGGATAACACTTGTTCTCTGCAGCTTCCTGAGGAGGGCATATGGAGAGGGAGGTGCTGAGCTCTCCTCTCTGGGATCCAGGGACAGCACTCCTGGAAACAGTTCAAAGCTATTCCAGGGAAGGTTCAGACTGGACATGAGGGAGCATTTCAATATGAAGAGGGTGGTCAAACTCTGGAATGGGCTTCCTTGACAAGCAGTCAATGCCCCTGGCTTGTCAGTGTTAAAGAGGCATTTGGACAATGGCCTTAAGAACAAGCTTGGACTTTTGGTCAGCCCTGAAGGACTCAGGCAGTTGGATGAGATAGTTGTTGTAGGTCCCTCCAACTGAAATATTCTAGTCTGTTCAGTTCCTAGGGCTGGCTGCAGGGCTGCAGGGTCCCACCTGTGCCATGGCAAGGCTTGGTGAAGCTCTGGCGCTCTCTGGAGCAAGACCCTCAGTATGGGTATGAAAGGTGTATGCAAAATACAGCATATGGCCACCAACTCATGAAGAGCAGAGAGATGTGATGAGGATTCATCAGCCAGTGTTGTCTGTTCTTGGTGTTACCTCAAGTAACACTTGCACACATTCATCTCAATACTTCTGTATGAGTCTCAGAGAACCTGTGAATGAAATTCAAAAGCAAATGAATGGAAATGAAGTCAGTTTTGTTTCTAACAAAATCAGCTATTCAGTATACCATCCTGAGTTTTTGCTGCACTGGAAGGGGAAGGGGAGGATGTTCTGATATTCTGGCAGGCTTGCTTGGGACACTTCACCCTCTTCAACAAGAATATCAGCAAGGGACCCATAAGTGTCCAGTGACATGAGTCCTGAGGTCCTGACATTCACCCTGATAATGGGGCTATGGGATGAAATCACAGAAGGAATGGGCAGAGCCAAGAAGCACAGAAAGGGCACCGGATTACTTGCTGAAGTTGCAGTGTCTAATATTAGCCACAGACCAGACACTTTAGAAATCCTTTCAAGAAGGACAAAGATCCTGGGATGGCTTTCCTGCCTGTAATCCCCTGGAGCAGCACATTCAATAGCAGGTCTTTGAGGCTTGTAACCCAAATCCTGCCAGGCTGCAGAGAGGACAAATGGGTCTTGGATACCTTGGTCTTTACTTAAAATAGGAACAAAGCTGCTCCCATGTGCTCCTCCCCAGAGCCAGGGGAGGGGTTTACATGGTATCTGAGAGTGTCCATGATGTTTCCATCTCTCTTCTTTCTACTACACTCACAGAGTTCTACCTTTCACTAAAGATACTTAACTTTTCCACCAGGCAATAAGCCACCTTCTCTGCATACCCAAAGTTCTAAGGATATTCAAGGACAACCAATTCAGGCTGATACGTGTCAGGAAAAATGTGGAAGTAAGACAGTGCAGCAGATGCCAGCAGCAGGAGCAGGTGAGTGAACTGCAATATGCAGCAATGGGTATGGGATGTGGGATGTGCTGTCTCTGCATAGAGAATCTGAGGTCCCTCTGTGGTCCTAAACATTAGGGTCCAGAAACCAAATGACACAGTTGGGGCAGACAGCAGTGTCAGAATATTGGGGTGGGGGTGTCAGAGGGAAAGAGAGGAAGTGGAGCTGTGTCAATGGGCATCACCTGACACTGTAGGATTTAGAGTCCGGGTAGCAAACAGCTGCTGAGAGACAAATAAGGAGGACCTTAGGACATCATGCAAACAAAAAATTCTGTATCAGGCTTGAAAAAATGAAGAAACTAAATGTCAGAGTTCAGGATTATCTAAGTGGGGAAAAGGAAATGGTGCTAACAGGAAGCTGCACATTATCTTCCTAGAGTGTGATCAGCAGTAAAGGAATGTCTTGAGATGGTGTTGATCATCAAAGAGGAGCTGTTATTCCAGAAAATTCATAGAAGACATCGCTTTTACAGGAATAGCCATTGGTAGATGGAAAGAGACCTAGAAGATTTTCAAATTTTCCTAATCAAGAACGTTCTTTAAATCCCAAATGCTACTCTGCATTTCAGGGTAACTAAAATGGCAGAGACCTGTTCAAAGCACTCCGAGCACACTCCCTAGGAGATTATGTAATTTATAAAGGTCCTGTGAGTAAAACCAAGCTCTTGCTGCTATAATGTGCAGGCTTCGATGGCATTCACAGACCCAGGCTCTGCACCACTGGCTCATACATTCCATTCCATTACTGCAGTACAGCTTTTTGAAATGTTGGACTCCTTCTGCCTTAGTCATGTAAAACCCAATACCCCATTGGCCACAGTCAGTGCCAAAATGGTGCCATGTCTGGTGCCATGAGCAAACAGATGTGGAGGCACCCAGGTGGAGCTAGAATTCACAGCCTCTACAATAGGAATTGACAGCAGACTTGGAACAGAGATACCTGCTTTCTGTGAAGACACTGAGGATTTATTTTAATGACCTGGCTTAGTTGATGACATGAAGACTTTAAGACTCCTCAGACTGTAAGTGTTAGGACTGTTGGCATGAGTAATGTCAGTGATTCAGAACATGAGCATTTCCAGAGAGGAGGTTTGGTGCAGTTAATCATGGTTGGGCTCTTACTGAGATGCATCAGTGATGTGTCAGCCATAGTATCTACCCCCTGACACCCTCATTGCCTGACTATAAGCTTATGTCTCACCATGATCTTTAGGAAAGTAATTTTCTGAGTTTGCTGCTGATGACTCCTTCAAAACTCCCAACTTACTCTGCTCTGACAAAAAGACATAAAGTGGTAATCAGAAAGGCATGTGTCTTGGTTCTAGAAGACAGGTGTCTGCTAGGCAGGGCAGGAGCTTCCTTTGGGATGAACGAATGTAGACCCCCTCCCTTTGAATTATTATAACTTTGAAATCAAGGAGCTTTCAGGCAGAGATCTGGGGATAGGAATAACAGTTCTTTACTAGTATAACCAGGCAAACAAACAACAATAACTACAACATTAACAAGAAAACAGAACCAGGGACCCCGTGACAGCTTTCTCGCCTGAGATGGAATGGAGAAGAGGCTTTGTTTTCATAAACCCCTCGGGCAGTCAGTCCTGGTGCTCCTGCAGGGCTCCGAGGAACAGTCGGCTGGAACAGCAGGGATGAGCTGAGATCCTGGGCCGGTGGCTGAGGTGGAACAGCAGGGATGAGCTGAGATCCTGGGCTGGTGGATGAGGTGGATCAGCAGCTCCGTGGTGGTGGCTGGCACTGCCACACGTCCCGGCAGGACAGGGGGTGCGAGGCCACCAACAAAGAGGGGAGAAGGAGAAGAAGCAGCAGCTCCGTCTGGGTGATGGTGAAATTCCCTCCTCTCTACCGAAGCAGCTCCGCGCCCAAAAAAGAATGTCTTTCCCCGAAGCCGGAGAAAGCCAGACAAAAACTGTCCCCACCCTCCTTTTTCCTGCCCCCTTCCTCCCCTGGGCCCGGCCACTCTTTGTCCTTTGTCGAGCACCCACTAAATACCCACAGTTAGGTTGTCCCCGCAACTAATGCGTAAAAATTCCACGGGCAAGCCAGAACAACAACAACAAAAAAGGACACCTAACCCTCAACAGCATGTTCAAAAGGATAGTCCTGTTAGCAACAGCATCTTGTCAGATTTCAGGTGTAAATAATTGCATGTTCTTCCATGAACTACCTGTGCAGTTCCAGTTATACACTGTCTCACAGCATCCTCTCTCAAGACCCGAGGAATTGCAGTATCTCCTGAAGCCAAGCCTCCCCCTTTCTTCATAAACAGTATATATTTCAAGAGTAGATGAACTAATACCATGAAAACACTGTGTCCTGGTCTTGAGTTATAATGGCTTTGGAATCCTCATCAGGATTGAGAGGCACATGAATAAAACAGTAGGATGAGAGTCTGTCATGAGAGTCACAACTCAAGACTGACTTGAATGCAAGAATCTGCACAAGGTGAGATTTGTTGATGGGCAGATGGACCAGTAAGGCTGCAATGCCCAGCAGCTCTGCCCAGATAATGTTCCACAGCAGGCACAAGCATTCATCCACCATTGCCAGACCTGGGCACATCCAGCTCTGGGGGTACCAGTGCTCAATTGCATTTTGAGTTTCATAAAATCACAGAATGGCTTGGGTTAAAAAGGACCTTAAAGTCCATCTCATTCCAACCCCTGCCATGGGCAGAGGCAACTTCCACTACCCCAGGCTACTCCAAGCCCCATGCAGCCTGTTCTTCTGCACTTCCAGGGATGGTGCAGCCACAGCTTTCCTGGGCAAAGTGTGCCAGGCCTCACCACTTTCACAGGGAAGACTTTTTCCCAGTATCCCACCTAACCCTGTCTTCTGGCAGTGGGAAGCCATTTCCCCTTTGTCCTGTCCCTCCAGGTCTTTGCCCAACGTCCCTCCCAAGCTCACTTGGAGCCCCTTAAGGGACTAAAAGGGCCTCTGAGGTCTCCCTAGAGCCTTCTTTTCTCCAGCCTGAACTAATTTTGCTTACCTCAGGTCCTGCTGACTGGAAGTTACTCCGTTTTCCCACTCGAGGGTGCTGTTCCCATTGGCAAAGGCCACCCTTCTGCTTTTCCAGTGCCCAGCATCACGTCCCAGAGCTCACAGACAAAATGGCCATCAGGTTTGAAAAGATTCATTTGGATTCACTGAACAGGGTTTTAGAGGGTAACATTCTCATGACTAGAGGATTTGTTTGACCTCTGAACAAAGTATCATCCTGTTCACAATGGGCATCTGCTGGATAAATTATTACATTTTTATAAACCCATGTATACTCATAAATATACTGTCATATAAATACTAACTCAGCAGAGGTTCAGCAGTCCATATTCTAAAATAGTAAGTGATTTTTAAGTACTTCATATACTAATTGTTTCATGAAGTATTGAACAAACCTGATAGGTACGAGATTGTGTGTCCATCTTTGTCCTTCAGACACCTTTGGATGTCTTAATGTCCAGATCCTAAAAAGAAAGTCTCTTTCATGACTTGAAGGCAGAACTCTGCAGAGGGACTGAGTAGCAGTATTCAGCACTTGTAATTCTAAACTCACTGTGATTTATGATTATGGACTGCTGAAGCATGCAGGGTTAGGACTTCTACCAAGGCTCTGTTTTCTGAACTGCTTTGCTGTGCAGAGCCTGGCAAGTTTGTGCTGGGTTGTGGTGCTGCTGTGGGTCTGTGTGCTGGGGACCCTCTGGTGAGGGCACACAGATGGGTCCTCCTGAAGGGGAGGACTTGGGTCATACTTCTGTAACTAAAAGAGCCACAGCGAACCCAAGGAAAATAAAAGGCAAACAACACCTGAGCACCTTCCTTTGCTCCAGCAGTCTTAGATGTTTTTGTTCCACCTATTGCACACACTGAAACAAACAGACTTTTGTTCATAGGAAGCCCAATCTCAATCCTTTGGAAGTCAGTGGGAGTTTTCATTCACATCAGTGGGCTTTGGATCAGCCCCAGAAAAACTGGCTTTATCAATACAGACATTGCAGATCAAGCACTGTTTAAGGCTGTTTCAGTGATGCCACACAAGGAGATACCGTACAACCATCTGCCTGTAGGAGCACTGGGGTCCCCCGAGGCTCTGAGATGGCCAGAGTTTCCTGACAGGATTGGTAACTCCAGGGCCCCAGTACTTGGTGTAACTATGTTCTCTAATACCCTTTGGCAACCTGGTTACTGTAACAGACTGTTCACAAATTATCCCTTTGCCAGCAGCAGGACTGTGCACTGCCTAGTGGGAATGGAGCAGGTGGACTCAAAGAGGTAAGCAAGAAAACCATTAGCAAGTCACTGTGTTTGTTTTAAAATTGTTCACATTTCTGTCTGCAAAGGTATTTATAACCATGCTCATCATAACTGTGCTGACTACAGCTTTAGAAAAGTCTGGCAAGAAAGAGCTGATGGACAGCATTTTGGTGCGACAAGGGAACACAGCCTTAAGTGCTCCAAGAATGCATTATAGCACAGGAACAGCAAACAGGATCTGTTCTCCCAAGGCTTGAGAGCGAGAATGACGGAGTGGAATTTTTTTTGGCCTGCGTAACACAGGACAGAATAGATCATCTTAAGGGTGTTTTCTTTCCGACCTTAAAATCTACACAGCTGTACCGCGCTGTTTCCAAAACCGTGGTCCGCAGAAGGAGCACTTTCTCGTTGTTTCGACTGAAATACTATATATTAGTTTAACCACTGTTTTTCCGCGCAAAGAGCAGCTGCAATTTCGCTGAAGGAGTGCTGGG
>NC_031797.1:366625-398348 GCF_001522545.3 Parus major | reverse complement strand
GGGCCCGCCGGGCTCGCTCCGCCCGGGAGCGCAGGGGCCGCTGGCGGAGCCCGGAGGTGAGCGGGCAGGGACGGGGGGAGCCCCGGGAACGGGCCGGGGGAACCCTGGGGCCGAGCCGGGGGTGCGGGCTCCGCTCAGCCCGGGGCGAGACGGGGGTGTCGCTTTTACCCTGTGGCATGAAAAACGGTGGAACTGAAGGAAGATCTTCTTGCTGGCAGTGAAAACTGTTCCCAGAGAAAAGGACGGCAAAGCTGGGAAGGAAGCTGAGGTATTTAGTTTGTGGTTTGAATTGTTTTTAGAAAGATTTGTGTAATGGTCAAAATTCAAGTAGGGTAACGACAAAAAACCAAGCAACCAAACCAACCAACCCTAATTTTAGACTGGAGTTGCCGAAAACCTCAAATCAGATACCTGACAGCAAATTCCACTTCTGGAATCATTTAAAGCCAGACCAGCTGGTAAGTTTTAGGAGGTAATGGCAATGGGATAAGAGTAAAGTCAGGTGTCAGGGCATGAAGTGAGCATTTCTGGAACAGACCTGTGTTAATTTGCAGTCTGATAGCTGAATTTCAGTTCACCAGACTGGAAAATGCATCTTTATCTACATCAGTTTATCAAAATTTAAAGGTAATTCCTTCTCTTGAAAGTGTAATTGGGAGTTTTGTGAGTTTAGTTTTGTCAAAGTCAGATGGGAGGTGTGTATGAAAGGGCACACATGGTGAAGTTTGTCCTCAGAAGGAACCAACCTCTCCTTCAGCCAGCAACGAAAACTGGGGTGAGGTGTGAGACTCGGTTGGTGATTGATGAATCTAGCTCAGGTTTATCAAGATGGCCAGAAAATGCAGAAGATTTTTTTCTGTATTTCTGTTAAAAACAAACCAAAACAAAACAACAAAGGTTTGTTTTAACCAGGGGTTGTACAATGGAAGATAAGACTTTGTGATATGATTGTGTACACAGCAGCAAAGAAAAGTCCATCTTATATTAAGTCAAAAGAGCTTTTTACTGTGAAGCAAAGCTGCTGAGAGTTATTAGCTGTTAATACCTGTTGGAATTAGCATATAATACTAATTTTCTTAATCTGATTCCCATCTCCTGTCAGAGTTATGTTAATGAGATAGAGATTTTGCAGCTTGACAACTGCTTCCAGAAAGGAAGGAGAGTAAACACCTGCAATGAAAAATTATTATTCCCCTGTCCTTTTGTTATAGTCTACCAAAATCCACTTGGGTTTATTTTTGCTGTCTGTCACACCAGTAGCTACAAAAGACTTGGCTTCTCTGTTCATGTGGCAAAGATTAGATTCATGCCAACTTTTCATGTTGGGTTTAAGGAACTAATTCTGTATTTCAGCTCTAATCAAAATAAAAACTCATCTGAGTTGGTGTTCTTTTCCCATGTTGTTGGACAGTGCCTGGGAAGACCCTGCATTGCCAAAAGAGAGACAAGTGGTGCTTGAGGATGTCTTAACTATCTGCTCTTGCCTCCCAAGTCTGTTTGGGGACACCAACCTGTCTGAAGTCCAAAGCCCTGAGGTTGCGTAGTTGTTCAGGTATCATAAGAGGCTTCAAAGTTCAATTTCCTGGTATATGCCTTTTTGGTGAAATAGAGCTAAAAAAGGCTTCTTTTTAAATCTTCTCCTTATGATGGAGCTTTTTTTCTTCATTTCATGAGGTCACCAGATTGATGGAGTGCATTTTTGGAGTGCATTTTCATTGGGTTTTTTAATACCACTTACAGTTTCTGATGTCCTTTTGAGTGCAGAACTTAAATGATGTCTGATGTGAAGGAGAGCATGAGCTTTGAAAAGTCAATATCTTGACAACAGCCAGTATTTTATAAATCTGGCAGTGCCTAGTAAACACAAAAAATAACTAAATCAGGTATTCCTGCAATGCATGTTTTTTTTGAAAAGCACCTAATGAGAATCCTTGATGATATTCATGAGCCCAAGAAGGTTCAAGAAGCAAAAAGATGTGAGGAAAGTCCATTTGCTTTCTGTTCTATGAGATACATAACAAGAAAATTGATTCTGTTTTTCTAAAATTTTATCTGTATTATAACTCCAACTTTTATAATACCCTAGACTCTTCTCTGCAGAGCTTTTGGGGGGAAATTGCTTTCAGGTTCAGAGAGCTATCTAAATTTTTATTTTCTGACATGTTTATGGCAGAGAACAATACAGGGCAGGGAAGGAAGTGAAAGCCTCTGTAGATCACTTACTTTAGCATTATTCTAGGAAGCAACTTATTTGGGCTCAATACAAAAATCAAACTGCAAACCTGCTAATTCTGCTTGTAAAAAGTGATTATGGTAAAGGAGCCTTTAGTCAATACAGCTGCAGGTGACAAGGCTCCAGCTATCTGGGCACATGCCTGAGCTTTGTCTCTTTTTCTTCCAAGGCAGAAATCCATGGGACTTCTCTTTTTGCAGAGCACTGGGCACAGAACTAATACATGAGCTGGGTTTGTGACCAGTGCTTGCAGCAGATCGAGGGACCTCACAACTGAGCTGTTGCAGCTGGGTTGCCACCTGCCAAGGTCATGATGATGTGTCCAGACTTTGGAAGCAGTTGTTGTAAATGAAAGATCCCTCAGGGAATCTTCAGATCTTAATTCATAGCAAATTTCTCTGCAAGAGGATAAAATGCAGCTAGAATGTTATTGTACACTACTTTTTCAGGTCTAAGATGAGGAGGGGATAGTTCAATAGGCTTCATACTCGTTCCTGAGAGAAATAGGAGAGAAATACAGACATGGTGTTTGGTGTGATATGATACAGAAGGTGGGTCCGTGCAAGTTAGTTGTGTATGTACACCCAGAAATTTCTTGGGGCTGCATCTATCATATATTTAGGTTTAATTTTCTGGTTTTCTGTGGTTTGGGTTTTTTCTGTGTTTTGTTGTTGTTTTTTTTTAGGTTTGTCCTAGTTTAGGGCAAATTTGGGAGGAAACTTCCAAAGGGGTCCCTCTAGAAAGCAAATTCTCTAGAAAGCGGCCACTCCCCCTACTGGTTGGGGAAAAGATTTCTTTGGAGAAAAGTGGAAAAAAACCTGTTTATTTAACAAGCAAAGTATTCACAAGCATAAAAATGAGTAATATTAAACAATAGAACCTCTTGCAGTTCTGAAGAGATGGCAAATTCAGAAAGTCTTTGTTGTGGGCTGTAGCTCAGCTCGCTCAGTCTCTTTAGCAGTCCCTCCAGTGCTGGAAAATGCTGTGTCCCAGGCCCTGGTGGGCCACAGCTGTGAGCCCGTGGTGTTTTTCTGGGTTCTCAGTCCAGAGGCGGGGCCAGGTGCTTCGGAGGAAAAGAAATGCCACAGTCCAGGGAACTTCTCTGCCTCAGCTAGCTAAAAAAACCCAAACAACTAACTAAAAAGAAAGGAGAGCTCTGTCCCACAGTGTGTGCTGCGGACAACACAGTCCGGAGAAGGAATGTGGGGAAGTAAATGCAGTTTCTGCAAACAAAAAAATGCGCTTCTTCTCCCCCTCTATGCTCTCGGAATAAGCCTTAAAGGTGCAGAACTTAATATCCAGCATGAACAGAACAGAGGAATGGGGATGCAAACATCAAAAAGTCACCCTAGGACAAGGTTCCTTTTGCAGAAACCAGTAAGGAATTGATGATATGAATCCAGATATTTCCTGGTGTGATGTAGCAGATGGGTGCTTGGAGCTCAGTGGAGGTGAAGCTCATTATCTTGAGCTGTGTTTCTGTAGAGAGAGGTGCCACATTTGCCAGGTCCAGGCCACTTGTCATTTCCCCTTATGCCTTGCATTTTTGCACAAATTATTTTGAAGCCAGGAAGTGAATTGCACTGAGGGACTGGCATGGGGTAAAATCCCCCAAGTGAAAACAAAAAGTTTGGTTTAAGCCCAAATCTTTTTCTCAAGCTTCTCTGGTGAGCCTGCATTGAGCATGGCAGGGTAGTGGGAGAGCTGGCCAGGAATGGGTGGAGGCCAGGGTCCAGTCTTTGATGATTTTGTTGGTTTACACTGGCTGTCTTGAAAGGAACCTGTCTCAGCAGGGGAATCTTCATGCTGGAAAGTACAGCAATTTCATTTTAAGGATTGTAGTGGATCTCTCCACCCACTGATATAATCTTAAAGGAAGCCCATCTGTTTCTTTTCCCACTGTGGTACTCCAGTCTTAGGCTTTGTTCAGGTGAAAGCAAACATAGAAGAAAGGAGATTATAAAATGTTATAAATGCATATCATATTATTGGCTTTTCACAAATATCATAATGAATGGTTATAGGTATAAGATTAGAAAATTTTGTTGTATTAATATAGTTTCCTTTATTTCTGTTATTGATGGAACTTAGAAATAGTGGTATAATACATATATGTTAGGCTATAACATGATATTAAGGCACAAACTACTTTTTTGCTTATAGAACCCAGAGAGTAAAAAAGAAAATAGTCAGAGACCCCCCTCCATCCTAAGATTATCTTGTCCAGATAAAGACAAGCAGTCCTCCAAGCCCTCCAAAAGAAAAATTTATGGCACCCATTATCGAAGGACATAAAACCTAGTGGTGCCTAGAAGATTGATCTATTGGGAAGGGGGGGGCAAAGAAAAAACAGAGAACACTAAAAATCCTAAGAAGACTGTCTGAATATGTATGAGAATTTATGGATATGTGGTAGGATTCTGTTTTTAAGGGACAATCCTTTGTTAGTAAGGTGTGCTTTCTTGGCTGAATGCAGAGACACCTGGGCATATCTTTATCTCCTGATTGTCTTTTTATTAAACTTTTAAATTCTATTAAAAAAGTATGTGAACCTCGTTTTTCACATAGAACATCAAAGAACTAACATGCATGAGTCAGAACAAATAGTCCATCCTGATTTTCCATACTGTAGGGTCTAAATAACATGTACTTGTTCTTTGAAATGCTTAAAATTATATCACATTATATCACAGCATTATCTGAAAAATCACATTTGTTTAATAAATTCAGACTCATGGGATGTATCCAGACATTACTATGACATAACAAGTGCACACTAAAATCCAACGGGGGTGAAGTTAAACTGAGGGGCATGCAGTTTTGAGCTGACTCAACTTTAGCTGTGAATTTAGAGACTGTTGATAAGAACAAAAATGTCATGAGATTTATGGAGTCAGAGTTGTTGATTGTGCTCTGTGTTTTATATCCTGCTTGTATTTCTAATGATATAATGACATTTCTAATGTCTAATGTTCTCCCTGTAGGAGAAGATCCACACTTTCATGTAAAGGAAAAGCAGAAGTCAAAAGTCTTATTTAAAAATAGATTGTCCTTTAGGAAGCCAAAATCTTGCAGTTATTTCTTACTAGTTAAAATTCATTGAGTAATTGAACACTTCAGTGGAGTATGCTGCAGATGTAGAGTTTACGCATTTCCAGCACTGTTTCGTTGCAGTGCCACACACTGCAGGTTCTGTTGTAAAAGCTGCAGCTTACAGAGTCTCTAGACCTGGACTACACCTGAGTGGAGGTGTACAGGAACCTCTGCCAGGAGCTGGGCCACTGTCCCCTGCCCAGCTGTGTGGACAACCCTGGCATGCTCAGCGCAGGCTCTGGTTCTGGATCAATTCCATGAGCTGTGACCCAGCCCAGACTGGGGCCTGCTGAGAAGCTGCCATGAAGGGCTAAGGATGCAAAGCATTGTTCTCCACTGGAGGCATCCTGGCCACCACAGATGTAGGCAGAGCTCCCCTCCTTGGGCCTGCTGTGCACTCATGGTGTGACTCAGTGATCCTGATCTCACACACTGACCTGGCTGTAGGGGGTTTTCCACCCTACCTAGGTGTCTGCAAGTCTGTGTTCTGTGCCCTTAGCCACCCTCTTCATTCAAATAAAGGTGTGCATTTTATTGTGCATCTCCGCTATATGCATGCATTCACCTTTAGTATATTTGTATTAAAGGTTTCATATTTAATTCTGCTGGCACTCTATGGCAGGTTCTTCATTAGTAAAAAGAAAACAAATCTCATAATTTTCCCAGTTTTGAAAGTCCACTTAAGGCTGTTCTGTTGGGAGTAGTTTTTGTAGTGTTTTCATCTTTACTGATGAGTACCCTTCAGCAGGTTTGTCCAGAATTAAATAGCAATGTCAAGAACCCAGTGTATGTTCCCCACTCCTTTTCCAATATGCTATCGTTTTAATTAATTCAGGAGTTTTATTTGGGAAAATAGGAAATATGTTCAAAGAGGACTGCAGTAATTCCATAAACTTCAAGACTGATTCACCTTTCACCAAAACTGGTTTTGACAAGAACTAGTGTCTTTGTTTTAAAAGTCAGTTCCAAAAAGAAAGAAATTCTTCAAATACTTTTCTTTGTGAGGTTGCTCTGCTGGTAGCCACAGGTGTGGCATATGGCTTCCAACCCAACAAATGCTGAGGCTTTGAATCAAAACAGATAAGGAATTGTGAAAGAGGTAAACTGCAGGCTTTGTGCAGATTATTTTGTTTGTAATAAGCAGTGTTATTTTTACCCTGAGGTACTATAAGAGCTTTTGGAACTACAGTTCCCGGTTAAACTGTCTGTCTTCGTACATATGTGAAAGATCCTTCTTCAGAGTTTGAAAGATGAATTGTCAGAGTTTGTGTTTAATGTTTTCAAAGAAAAGATCACAGGAATGTTTCTGTTTAGAGAGGATACTGAATGAAAAGCATGAAAGCAGAATTCCCCAAATAATCACTTCTGTGTGACTTGTAAAGTACGTTGTGGTGAATTGAAGCAAGGAGAAAGTGACCCTCAGTACTGGTATTTTAAAAATAAACGCTGAGCTCAGCCAGCATGAATCAGGGCTGTGCTGCGAAAGCTGGAGCTGCTGATGGTGTGCTGGGGGATCCAACTGGCTGAGACTGGCACCACCCTTTGCTCGGGGCTGGGGTCTTCACCCTCTGCAGCTGCTGCAGGCAGGATGGTGTCGGCTCAGGCAGGGCAGAACAGCCGGCTGCAGTGAGGTAAATTAGTGTCTGTTCTGCAGAGGAATTGACCCAGGGAGAAATAAATGTGGTGTCAGAGTTCGCTCACAGATCTGCCGGTGCCTGCAGCAAACACAGGGTTCCTCAGCAGCAGAGCAGGAGGAGGAGTTCAGCTTCAAGAGTCAGAAGACCGAGATGACCACCAGGGCTAAGCAATCCAAATAAACCATGTCCAGCAGGATCACTCATTAAAATGATCCCACTGCACGTGTAGTTAAGCCATCCTGTAAATCCAGAATTGCTGGATAAATAGCGCAGTGGTTGCAGCCTTCAAATCTTGACAAGGAATACGCTGTCCGATAGTGATTTGTTTACCTGTGTGACAGATGCAGCTCCATTGGAGGCAGGTTCTCTTCATGTTAGGCACTACTTCAGCAAAGAAAAGAAGACAATGCCTATGGAAACAACTGGAGTTTTACAGTCTGCTTTATAAGCTGCCCCTATCACAGAGCTTTTAAGTTATCTGTGCTAATGAAGAATAATTCATATTCACATTTGTTTTTAAATGAACATCATTATGTGACAGATTGCAATACTCATTAAGCTGTTATGCTTGTGAAAAGAGAGTCTCAATGCTTTTAATCTTAGAGAAAGGGAAATCTTTCCATCTGTTGCTCTCAATGTTTTCGACATACTTTGCAGTAATGTTGGGAATGTAGATGTTCTCAGATAAGGTTTTAAGTTTTGTGTTTTGAAATGAAAAATCATGAAAGCATGTACTACTTCTACAGGTAGGAGTATAATTTAAAATAATCTTAATTTTAGCCTGATTAATTTTAGTTTTTTTCTAAGATTTGGAACAGGCTGGGGAATTTGCTGGAACTAATGCCTGGGAAATTGATGGAACTGTTGATACTGACATTTAAAGCCAACTCATAGAAAATAATTAAAGCCTGTGTGTTTCTCACATAAGGGAGGTGAGCAAGGGTTGTGTGTAAAGTCATTGACTGCTTGTGTAGGTATACTGCATTATAATACAGGATTCCTCCCTCAACTTCATTCAACAGATTAATCCCAAGTGGTAGGTAAGCACTTTTCTAATCTATGTTGGCATTCAGGATGATCCAATTCCATTTTGCTGTTTGATCTTTGCGATGTCTGGCAGAGGTTGCACAGGTCCTTCAGGCCTCCTTATTTAACACAGCAGGTTCTCTCATTTTGACCCAAGATTAGTTGTTCAGGAGTTCAGTGCTTCACTGAGGTGGATGCTTAGAGGTGCTGATGTGATGAATTAGCAAATTTGTCTTTGGGAAAATGGCCTGGTTGGAGGAGAAAGAAGGATTAAAGTGCTTGATTAACTGTAGTGCTTGACTGTACGATTTAGAAGCAATGGTGATGCTTTGGACTTCAGGGAAGTAGGAATTGTAGGTGAAACTACAGCCAAAGAGCTTCTGAGGGCTGCTACAAACTGTGGAACCCAGTGTGTGGCTGAAGGCAGAAGGACAGAAAAGGAGGAGCTGTCCTGGAAGGAATCATAAGGGCTTGCCAAGGGTGATTCTTAGAGGATAGGTTAAGAGAGGGCCATCAGACTACGACAGTGGAACTGTATAGGAATGTTTATGCTTCAAAGGGGCTGGAGAGTCAGGTAATGCATTGAAGAAGCATTAAATTGTCCCATGAGTTCATAAGAAAGAGGCTTTATTGAGAGCAGTGTTGGTATTTTAATGTGACTCAAGTATGGCTTGGAAGCTTGAACCTACTACCTGCTAGTTACTATTCTCAATTTTTAATTTAGAATTAAACGTTTTGAGGCCTGGTGTGTGTTTGTTGAGTAACAGGGTTAGTGATAATCAGTTGAGTGATTTCAGTTGGCAGTAGAAAAAGTGCCAGGGGTATGTATTGTCATGAATGATCTGGGCAGGTATTTTTTGCTTCTCCAGCATCTGAACATCCACGCACATAAACTGGGTTGTAAGGCCAGAACTTGCCTTTGGAAGAGTGTCATGGTTTTAAAGCAGTAACTAAAAAAATCACTAGAAAACTTACTTATTTCTTGCTGTGAGATGTGGATTAGAACAAGAGCAAAACAGGCTTAAAACTTAAAAGGAATAAAGAAAGTTTATTAACAAAACTACAAGAATAAGAAAACCAGAATAAAACTTCCAGAAAACCCTTTTTCCCCCACTACCCAACCATTCCCTTGTTCACATGACAACACAGAGACAAAAAAAACTTTGGAACTTTGGTGTTTAAAGCAGTCCCAATTCCTACTACAGTCTTTTCATCAGTCTTTGTAGAGAAACAGAAGTCTTCTTCTGCTAATCTATGGATTTTCTCATATGAAAACATTTGTATTTCTCTATCTGTCTGCCATCAGTTCACTCCTCCCATTTCACATCACTCTGAGGTGTGTTATGGGTCAATGAGTCTAGGGATGTCATTTTTAAGGATGAGTTATTCAAAGGCAAAAGTTCTCTTCATCTGTCTCTGTGAGCTTCCCTGGAAACAGAAGTTTTCTCTTTGCCTCAAATGGCCCCAAATCTTCAACTATTACTTCTCCCCGCTCTGTTCCAGCACCTCACTGTATCACAATTACTCCACCTTTTTCTCAAAATTCACACTTTGAACACTCCATTCCTCCCAATATACTCTGTCATGAATTAAAGGAGTTTTTTCAGAACACTATTGTCCATCTCTATAGCTTTAACAGAAAAATATTTCAGCTTAATTAAAGCATCTCCTTATTCTCTCTTCCTCATCTAAAACTTAACTCTTCACTGTCTTTGATGGTTTCATGATGTCTTCTTCATGTTGATTATCCTTCTCTCTCTCTCTCTCTCTCTTCTCTCTCTCTGGGAAAAAAGGAGTAATCTGTCAGTCTCATCCAGGTAGTAAAAGAGTTAAAGCATTGGAAAGCTGCAGATGTTCATGGTGTCAGGTTTCAGTTCAGCAGCAGAAACTGCAAACCAAGCCAGGCTGGCCGGCTCCGTTTCTCCCATTCACCCTCCGTGGCCTTGTCCGGCCTGGAGAGGGAGAGGAGGCCGATACAGAGCCTGTTACCTCGTCAGAAGCCAAAGAGAACAAGAGATCCCTGGCTTTACATCTTAAGGTGGTGTTCACAAGTTGATGTCACTTCTCAATGGTTAAAACCGCCGCCAATTCTCAGAAATGACCAATAATCACAAGAAAAAACTCCCATCAGCCTCCAGCAGCTTCAACTTCCCTAGCTCCCAAACTATCTTAAAAGTAAAGTCACCCCAGGACAAAGAGTTTCTCATAAAGTTATTGCTGCCAGGGTCAAAGTCCTGAGCCTTAGTGTGTTTTCTCACAGCGTGATTCCTTTTTGTGCCTTCCTCTTCCAAAAGACTTCTATTGGTGTATGAACTGCTTGTTGGTACAATGTTTGTGGATAAACAGCATTTCTGTTTAGAGGCTTTTGGGCAGTTTTTACTGTCTCTTAACTCAGATTGAAGGACACAATTTCATTATGATTGCCTGACTCCTTTGGTACCGATGAATTTAGAGAAAGATCAGGTGAGCAGTTCTAGGAGAAGTAATTTCCCTTTTCATTTTTTGAGTGATCTTCCAACCTGATTTCTTAGCTGACTGTGGCCTGATGAAAATAACCTGATTTTCTTCCTCAATTCTATCAAGTGATGTCTGACATTGACAGCTGTTTTTACTGAGACTGGAGGAAATTGTAGATGTCAGGAGAAAGAATGAAGAAAAAAATGCAAAGAAATTGATAAGTAGCTTATTTGAGATTTATAGGTGTCTCCTGATATTTCACATTTGCACTCTTGAGAAACACACACAGGTCTGGGACTATGTGTGTGTGTTTCACCGAGATGTTGTAGCTGGTGCTTCGGGTGCCGTGTTTGCTTTGCTTGGACACCAGTGGTGTCTGATGTTCTTACTAAGCCGTAGTATGGTCTGTAGCTTTCTGCAGAGTGATGTGGCCTTACCCAAACAATCAGCATGCAGTGTCCAGTGGTCTTCTGCTGAATTTTTTTTGTTGTTTGTAGAGTTAATGTTTGGTAGCAGAACATTGTTCCCAAGTGTCAGGACAACAAGGTTTATGTTACCTTACTCTGCCCTGGAAGTAGCACAGGAATGTTACTTCATTTAATAATTCAGCCATGGACTAGGTACCAGCCAAACAGCAAAGGTTTTCAACTTTTGTCTCTGTTGCTTTTACCCTGATAATTTAATACAGCACTTTGTTTTTCAAAGTTTTTGTTGAGTGCTGCAGTTCAGCCCAGGTTTTGCAGCATTAGTAGGGAAGTAAAATTAGAAGTAGGATTTCCTCCAGATTCTTGGAGGAAAAATATGGCAGAAACAACTGTGGTATTTCAAAATTTGAATGTACTTTCTTGGGTTTTTCTTACGTTTCCAGAGAGCAGATCTGTGCTTCTTCAGGGATCTACTTGGCAGGATTTTATGAGAGACTCTCCTGACAGGTAAAGGTGCTAATCTTCCAGGACAGCCAGTTCCAAGCACATGTAGTCCATTGCAACAAGCAGGAAGATGAACAAAAATAGTAGGAGGCAAAGAAGCATGAGCATGGAACTGTTGTTTGAGCTTAAACACAAGCAGGAAGCTCAGGAAGGTGGGAGCACTATCAATGGCCAAGAGCATTACAGAAGTGTTGCCTGGGCAAGGAAGGATGCAGGTAGGAAAGATAAAACTCAGATGGTGTGAGGTATGTGAAGAGCACCAGAACAGCTTCTGAAAGCACATTGGAAGCAAGAGGGAAAAATTTGAAAAATTTGGGTGCACTGCTCTGAGCACCTTCTGACCAAAGACATGAGGAAGCCAGAGGTATTTAGGGCCTTTTCTCACCTTGTTTTTAGCTGAATAAACTAATGCTTGTTTTTCACTGGGCAAAACCAGGAAGTTGTAGTCATACCCCTCAGTGAGGAATGATTGAATGAGAAGAGCTGTGTGATTTGCATTCTGACGTGGTGAGTGACATCAGCTGAAACCTGTGCTGTCGGTCATACCTGGCAGTCTGCTTGGGAGCCAGGCACTCGCAGGCACAGCAGCCCAGCAAGGAAGGAGCTGGCAGGTGGAGTGTAAGGTATGGGAGGTTAGTATGTAATTTATGCTGGGTGAGGAAGATCTTCTCTGCAGGTATAGGTAAGCAAGTTTGTCTATTCTGGAACTTTTATTTGCAGTTTCAAATGTTTGGGAATTTTATGTTTTTTCTGGAACTCTCCCAAAAGATGGTGTACATGAAAATATTGCCTTTGAACAGAGCAGCACATGACTTGGAAAATGAATTTATTCTTGTGTAAACAGCAGACATGAAGTAATTTGGTAGGAAATGTCAGCTGGTAGATCTAAGTGAGGAGAACATCTGAAAGCTAGGAAGTTGAGGGTAACTGGACATTGATGGAGAAACAATGCTGCACAAATAATTCCAGATTTTCAATTACCTTCCAAAGAAGAGCATATGAAGAACAGAGTCTGGGTGAGGAGGGTAAGCCTGGAGAACATAGTGTTGGTGATTAAGAAGATAAGGAGGTTGTGGTTTCATTTCTCTTGCTACTGGTCAGAGTTGAAACATTTTATTTCATGTAAAAACAAATGGAGGGTCTGTCAGAAGGTATAGTTTTAGGGAAAAGGGCATGTAGATGTTGTAGAGTCACAAGAGAAAGAGATGAGAAGGCTGGGGAACTAGAGAAATAAAGCAGAATTAGCTGCAGGTAAAAAGACATTAATACCAAAATCTGTACATGTGATTGGAGATTATGCATCAGTTTTGGCCAGAGCAAGCAGGCTTGTAAAAATCTGCAAAAGAAGTTCAAAGAAATGGAGGTGTAGAGGGTGATGGGTTCTGTAGGAATGTTATTTTAACAGGGTGAGGAGGCATGCTAGGAGAGCTAAGGTCAATAGGTAGTTCATGGACTGGAACTATATGGAAAGGTTTAAATATTATTTCATTACCATGGGAAGACCTTCTTAGGCATTTTTCTTAATTGATAAATTTCAGCTGAGTCTCTTGGACACTGTCCATCCATGCTTAAATTTGCATTATAAGAAAAGCTTTAAAATGGTAAAGAACCAAGAGCAACATAATTTAAAAAAGGGATCTCAGGCAAAGGAAATGTTGTTTTGGATAAGGCAATATCTGAAAGCATGTATGACTCAAGGATGGCTAACAGAGATGAGGAAATGGAAATGAACATATCAAAGCTGACGTGAAATTTGAAAAAATTAGTATATTCCCTTCAGGCAGAAGACTCTAACTAACTAATCTCCATCTCAGTATGCTGGAAATAATGCTACATATAATTAAGAATTTTGGAGCAAATATTTTTTTTTTTTATCCATAAATTCTAGCAAACTTCTAGTGATTTTTTTTAATCTATAAATTTTACAAAAATTTAATATAGATTAGAAGAAACTTACAAAAGATTTTACACCAAAAAAAAAAGGCAAAACTTATCCTAGAACTATAATCCTATAATACCAATATTGTGATCATTAGTGTGGAAGTTTAAAAAAAGAAAAACTTTTGGAAATGGAGATTAAGATATTAAATATAATATGGGTGTTCAAAAGATAGCCTGTGCTGTGTTAGTCAGAGCTTTATTTGTTAAAATTATTTCTTTCTGCCTAAAAGAGATGCAGTAAGTTTCATTTCTAAACTAGTAACTTCTCTAACAAGTAGTTTTAGTTGAAAACATCAGGCTTAAGGGAAGTATCAAACAAGAAACTGCCTAGAAAAGTATCAGGAGAGGATTTACCCATGAGCTCTTGAATAACTGCTTTCTTAGTATGAGTTAAAGGTTCAAATGCATAATAGGCAATGGAAACTCAAATTTAGGCAGTATGGACCAGAATAGGGCAGGAACACAATGGCTCTTCCAGTTTGAAATAACAGGAACCTTTAGAATTTTTGGAGGACTTTGTTTCTTAACCCCAGTATCTCGGGAAGATAGGACAAGCCTCTCCATTTTGGTCTCCAGTATATCAAGACTGAAGAGGCTCTTTTGGTTTTCTTTAGCCTTGGAAAAATAAAGCAACTTGACTCAAGAAGCAGCGTAACTGCATCCTTGTGGTGGTGTGTTTCCCCATTAACTAGTGATTTCCCCTGTGGCAGTACTTTGCTGCTGGCTATAATTGTATCCTGGGAAAACTGGCTGTACCAGGAAGGCTGCTGCAGGAATCCCTGCACTGGTCTGGCAGCCAGGTCATTATCATGATGCTGCACTTAGCTAATAAGACTTGGCTGACCTAAATGGCTTGGCCTGGAGCCACTGCAGGGATGTTTGTACCTGTGGCATGGTTCACCCACAAACCTGGATAATCCACCTGCAGACAATGGACCATGTCTGCTGTAATTGAGCACTTGAAGGCCTTTGTAGCCAGTTCTTTCCAAGATGTGTAAACTGTTTCTCTGTGTTTCATCTCCACCCTTATCTGTTATATTCACACATGTAAATTTACATGAATATTTGTGTACCTATATATTCATGTTTTGCTTGGGAATGGAGTCTGTAAGTGAAGCAGCAGAGTAACTCTTTGAATATGTAAGCAACAGTAGCCTGGATAAACCTGCTTAGCCGTTTTACCTGTGAGACAAGGAGTAACCTCTTTAGCTGGATGTCCTGCTTCTTCTCAAACAGTTCTGCTTCGAAAGCAAAACCAAGTATACACCTGGCTCCAAGGGGTTAAGTACAGTGGTGTTCTGTGGCTCAGGGTGGGGAACCCTGCAGTGCTGTTCTGCTGCAGGCACTGCAGATGCAGCAGTTCCTGCTCTCTTTGGAGCAGCTCAGCAAGCCCAACAGCAGAGTCCTTTGTAATATTGCAGATTCAGATAAAGCCACCATGTTCATAAAAAACAAAAAAAAAACCAGGAAAGGCAAGATTCAACAAAGTAAATACAGTGGATGGGGCTGCTGGGCTGCAGAATCCAGTTGCTTCAAGACCTTCTGACTGTGTCACCTCAAAGGAGCTCAGTGAATTCTACTTTGCCTGTCTCCTCTTGCTGCACTATGGACTTAGGAAGTGCCAAAGCCTTGTCCTCCCTGTCCCCATGGTGTAGCTGTGAGACTTCTCTGGTTTTGATTTCATCCTTACATGTACCTTATACAACCAACCTAAAGTTGTTCTTTCAGCATTTACTATTTTGTTGGCTGTTTGTGAAGTCCTTACGTTGATCTGTCCAGTGTTTCCCAGTGTTGTTTATCTCTGTTCTTGCTGAGCTCTGTGTGAGGGGGTGTCTTCTCTGTTCCATCTGTATTCAGAGCTGAAGAGCTTGGTTCTCACGTTACAAAGCTACAGTGCAGGACAGATGCTGTGTGAAGGGTAAAGAACCTCTGAGAAAGAAATGGGCCCACACACACACACACTTTTCTCTGGGTGCTCAAAGGGCCTTTTAGACACACCATTGTCTTCAGCTTTCCAGCAGCCTTGACTTGAGAACTTGACCTGTATAAATTACAAGAAGACATATGTGTTGCTTCATGTCATATCCTGTTCTGTATTTTTGCAATGTGTAGAAGCTTTAAGACAGCTGCAAAGATGAAGAAATACTCCATGAGGGTAATCCTGACTATCTACATTTTGCACATGAGAGTTGATTAGGTAATTGCTGTTTGCTTCCTTAGCACTTTGAATCTATATATATTCCCCCTAAGCAAATTGGACATTTATTTTGTTTTCTCCCACAGAGAGTCCCCAGTGGAGTTCAGCTGCTGTTCTCTATCAAGTGTGGTTTTGTGTTGTTGCCAGATATATACAGTTCTGGAGGGAGAATGTGGGATTGTATAGCTGCAAAGCTGGCTGTGATGGCAGTTTTCTGCAGCATGCCTTTTGTCTACACAGTAGGAGAACCTACTGAAGAGATGTTTTTTGAAGAGCTGAGCCAAGAAGGAATTTCTCCCTGGAGTTCTCCTAGGTATTCCTAATGCTTTTCCTGTTTAGAGCTGAGATTTTTAACAGCTGAGAAAGTTTACCAGCATTTTGAGGTTGCCTCTAAAGTTCTTTTCAATTCAGGCACCTCACTTAGGTTATCTGGCTCTTCCAAGCTGGTATCCAATACTGTCTAAAGTGCACAAGCTGTTTTGATGTGGCGTCACCATGCTTCATGGTGACAGGATGTTGAATTCAGTGTAGGCTAAGCCCATATACAGTTTGCTTCTACAGACACACTCTGCTCTAAAAATGTAGACTACTATGGAGAAACCCACGGTCAGTAGGAAGTTTGGGGATATCCTGAAAAAATGGTTCACTGAGGCTTGGAGGTTCAGTCACCTTGTCCCATGGGAACAGGGCTGTGTCACCCAAATGGAGCTGTACTGGTGAGCAGCATGTTTACTGAGTAGTCTGAAAAGCTTTTTCTGGCAGGTGTGTATGTGTGCTTCAGCTAGCTCTGTCACCAGTGAGCTGACACCAACCCCATGGTCCTGGCTTCAGGTGTTTTTGCTGGAGCAGTAAAGGCGAAGGAAGGGAGCTGGTGCTAAAGGATCCTACAGGCCTGCCAGAGGAACAGGTGGTTGGTAGCAAATGTTCCCACCTCCAGACAACCTTGGTGTGGACAGGTAGGTTATACTCTAGGCCCCATAGGGATTTAGAGAGTTGAGGTTTGACAGGCAATTAAAAAACTGTTGCATTCTGCTTGTCAGGCTCTTAAAACAGGATTTGAAGAGTCTATAAACCCTGTTTATCTCCATTTTGTGTGCCAGTGGTTTTTGTCCAGGCATTGTCTGGAAGGAGAGCTAGAATAAGGAATGGAGAGAAGCCTGGAAGTGGGATCAAAACTGCAGCTTCCAGCAGCCCAGAAGCTACACCAGAAAGAAAATACTATTGATTATTGTCAAACTGAACCCTGGTGAAAGACTTAGATGTTATTTTCAGTGCTAGTGAAGCCATATTTCCACTTCTTTTGGTTGCAGTTCTTCAGTATGTCAGGCTCTTGATTTTTAGGAGGATATTTATGCTGTGGGTTTTACTATGAAAAACTGAAATCAGGCAGTTCACAGTGGAGGAGAAGAATGCATTTTTCATAAGCTGGTTTTCCATTCTCTCTGGGGAAAAAGGGGAATGTTTTCCTGCTATCTTTATATGATATAGAAATTCTATACATAATATGTGGTTTTTTATAAGTGATTAGAAAGTTTGCATCCACTCACTATTACTTACACGATATTTTTAATCAGCTTTGTCCTCAAACCAAATTGACTGTGCATGTGCCAGGAGAAATTACTCAAATTTGAAGAAACAGCATCGTGTTCTTCCCTGTTGTAGTCAGATCAAAAGACACATTGAGGTGAACAGTAAAGTCCAAATCAAGAAGAGATGTTAGATTTCCTTCCCGTGCCTGAAGGGAGCCTACAGGAGAGATGGAGAGAGGGCTTGGGATGACAGCACATGGATGAATGGCTTCAAACTGAGAGACAGATTTAGATTAGATATTAGGAAGAAATTCTACCCCATGAGAGTGGGAAGGCTCTGGCACAGATAGCCCAGAGCAGCTGGGGCTGCCCCTGAATCCCTGGCAGTGCCCAAGGCCAGGCTGGACAGGGCTTGGAGCAGCCTGGGGTACTGGAAGGTGTCCCTGCCTGTGGCAGGGATGAGATTCAAGGTCCTGTCTAACCAGCCCATTCTATGACTCCATGGCTGTGACTCAGAAAATGTCCCTCAGACTCCAAAATTATAGAATGAGTTTAACAGAGAAATTGCATCAGAATTAAAGATATCTTCAAAATAAAATGACTGATTCATTTTTTATTTAATAGGCAGTTCTTGCAGAAAATGGGCCAGGCCTTAAGACTGTGCTTGGAGAGAAGCTTTCTCATACTTGGGCCAGACACTTAAATTGTATGCTTTTTCCCTCGGTTTCCTAAGGTGGCATTTCCTGTGCACTGTTCTGATTATCTCAATGGACATTTCATTCCCATTTCCTTCTTCTGTGCCTGCACATAGTGTGTTTGACTTCAGAGCTTGTGTTTGGGATGTTGGTTACAGCTCAGAATGAGCAACCTGTATTGGAGGGCGGAGCAGCTCGCATTTGTGTATGAGGTAGAGTTATCTAGAAACAGCATTTGTGTGTTGAATGGTCACATCAATATTCTGCTGCCCTTTTTGCTGCTAAATTCACTGATCATACACGAAGATTCTGATAACAAAGACACTGATAATACACGAAGATTCCACATTCAAACACGGCCTTTAAAATTACATTAAGAATCCAGTACAAAATCCACCCAGCACAACAATTCTTACTTGGTAGTACCTTCCTTAACAATCCAAAGCGAAAAGCTGAGGTTTTTTTTTCTTTATAAGGTGAAATCTCAGAATAATAAGTATAATGCATACACACACACACAGATAATGGAATTACAATCTGTAAATAGAAACAAATAAATAGAAAATATCAAAAATTGAAAAATAAGGATATATACATAAAAAGTAAAGCAGATTTCTCACATCCCCACAATACCAAGCTGTAGAGAGGAATCTGTGAACCTGAGAAGTTTGACACTAATATTCTGTTAAATTCTGAGGCACTTTTTTCCATTTTAACCCTGTTTTGGTTTGGTGCCAGGAGTCAGCATTTACCAAGCACACGATAAGAATCTGTGAGCAGGTTATCAGTTCCTTGGGCAGTGTTGCATCCCACAGCTGTTCTGCCTCAACAGCCAGATGCAACCTCAGCAAGGGTGTAATCCTTCCTTGGCTTCACTGGCTTGTGCTGACAGGTCTTCCTGTGTGCAGGGCTCACTTTATTCTGGTCTCTCTTCCTTCCAGGATGGCTCGCTCTCTGTATGAGTGGCTGTGGCAGCACGAGTTCTGGCTGCCCCCAGGAATCACCTGGGAGGACATGCAAGAATCTGAAGACACTCATTACCCTCAGCCTCGTGATCTCCTGCTCAGTATCCCTTTTGCTTTAATCTTGATAGTCATTCGATGTGCCTTTGAAAGGTAAGTAATTTAATATTGTTTGGGGTTTCTTAGGTACAACAGGAGCAGTTTGGGTCCAAAAGCTGGCTTTATTATCTGTGCCAATGCATGACTGGAGTCATCCACAGAGACTCCATGTCCCAAAGTCTGCTGACATAGATACATTTTTCAGCTCCTTCTTTTCAGCCCTGTGTACTGGCTAAAGAAGTGTGTTGAATGTAGAGCACAAGCCCTACCCTTAAGGTCTAATTACAAGCATTGTGACTTCCTACACATAAAACACATCAGTCTAGATGAGGTTGATGTGTGTGCTTTGCTGGTTTGTGTGTGTTGCATACTACTTGCTGTTTCTTGGTCAAGTGTGGCAGAAATTATATTAAGGCTCCATCATACATTTAAGTCTCCCTTATCATGGGTAGAGCACAAGCCCTACCCTTAAGGTCTAATTACAAGCATTGTGACTTCCTACACATGAAACACATCAGTCTAGATGAGGTTGATGTGTGTGCTTTGCTGGTTTGTGTGTGTTGCATACTACTTGCTGTTTCTTGGTCAAGTGTGGCAGAAATCATATTAAGGCTCCATCATACATTTAAGTCTCCCTTATCATGGGTGATGAGGATCTGGAGTATTGCACCTGATAGACAATCCTGAACAAGATTCATCAGATTGGGCTGAGTCCTGTGCCCTGAGCATCAGCCCTGCCCAGCACAAGGGTGTGTGTGGTACTGACCACCGTGTGGGCTCAGCAGTGCTGCTGCCCTCCACTGCTGTGGAGAGGCATTCATAGCTCCTTCCTCTACCTTGAGGTTGCTACAGACCCCCCAGTGCTGGGCCAGGATTTCGGCTCCTCCCATTCTACCAGATCTGCTTTTGGGGCTGCTTTTTGCAAACTCTGTGATATCATCCTCCAGTGCTGGCACAAGTAGTTACTCTGACTGAAGGAGCTTTCTGGACAGAACCATTTGAGTGTTTTACACATTACAATTCAGGACAGAAAATTTTGGGATTATGATGAAGGTATAGCAAGAAATCCTGCAGGTATCATTGATTCTGAGTTTCATTAAAGTCCTGAACTGGTGCCATTTGTTTATTCAGTTTGGTCAGTAGGTAATGTGATCGGTGGGTGACACATGATTTGCTGGTGGAAAACTGAAATTTACTACAGGATTAACCATTGTCAAGACTGCAGAGCAAGTCCCCTTTCATGATTTTGAATACACTTTAATTGTTTTTCAGTATATTCAAAACCCAGTATTCTTAGTAGCTCTTTGAAGAGGTAATCTTTTGAAATCTTCAATGGTTTTAAGTTTAGAAAATGGGTAAAATGACAATTTAAAAAACATTTTATCATTCTTTTTTGAAAAGTGGCTGCACAACAAAATGGAAATGGATTTTCCTGTAGACTAGAAAGATTCTTCTTCTACAGATTCTCTGTGACACAAGGGTACTTGGAAAAGCATATAGAAGTTGAAATGATTCAGAGCTCTCCTGTAAGAATGTTTTTATGTAAAAATACTGGCTGCAAGTTGGGACATTTTATTAAAACTAAATGTGTGGATAATTACTGAAATAATAATTTTAGGATGAATTAAAATCTCTTCTTTGTAAACAGTATGTTTATGCATTCCATAAGTTCCATGGTTTTTATCATGCACTTTCCTGCGGACACAGGCATCCTGGTTACCTCTACTCATGTGGAAACCAAGGTGCTCTAAGTAGCCATTAAAACACAAGTGACTCACATTTCTTTTCTGCTGATGCGTGAAACCTGGCTGGACTCTGTACTCCTTCAGGCAGGCCCTGCTGGTCAGTGACATGGATGCACTTCTGGTGTAGAGCTGGAAATTGAATCCATGTGCCACAGTGACTGGCACTTGGCCAATTTATGTCTCCCCAGTGCAAGACATGGTCAGGGAAACGGAGGAGTCAAACTTCCCTGTGGTGGCTCACAGCAGGATACGAGGCAATGGGGACAAACAGAAATGCATGATGCTCTATCTGCACATACTAAAAGTCTCTTCTTACTGTGAGGGTGGTCAAACATTGGAACAGTTTCCCCAAAGGGGGAAGGAGTCTGCATGGGCAGAGATTCATGACACCCAGCTGAACATAGCCCACTCAGCCTGCTGGAGCTGGCCCTGCTCGAGCAGCATAGTTGGTCTGGGTGATCTCCTGAGGCCCCTTTCAGCATCGATTCTGTGCTTCTGGGACTCTGGCCTTTATTTGCCTACCTCATGCACACCACTTATAGTCAATCTAAATATCTTTTTCATCTGCTTTTAGATGCCAGTGGCCAAGTAAAAAGATTTTTTCTTTCCCAAGTGCTGCCTCAGCTGGGAGTGTTTCTACAGGCCTGGTCTTACTCATTAATTTTAAAGTTGTTTTGATTCACAAACTTCATTAAATAAAAGCTGCATGTCACACCCTTGAAAAAGATAACATCACAAGCCCATTTTACAGGTGCAGGAAACCTATAATCATTGCACTATTTTACCTATGCAAATTACAAGCCAGTGTTCTGAGCTATATTTTTGTTTGTCCTAACTCTGCAGTCATTTATTTCAGCATGACTTTTTCTCATTCTGAATCATTAGTGTTTCACATCCAGTTCATCCTGGAGAAGAAAGCTTCCTGTGGGAAGGTGAGGTGTGAATCCAGCCCTCAGTTTCTCCATTGCCTTATCTGTATCTTTAAACAGTGGGACTGGCCCTGTTTAAAATAATTGACACCAAGTTTGAGAATTGCAGAAGGAAATGTGTGTTTATTTCTCATTTTCTGTGTAGATAACCCTATGTGTATCTTTGTACACTTGGTCTGCAGATCAAAATGAGTGGCTGTAACTAGTAGATAGGTTTGGGTTTGGTGGCTGTAGCTTGCCCTCTGGTAATTTATTCTACCCTCAGCCACCACCAGCTATTACTTGCAACTGTGCACTGGGTACTGAGCTTTTCTCTTTCTAGATAGTTCCTGGTGGTGCCTGCTTTGGGATTTCAGACATGTTATAATGTGATTTAACTGTCAGAAATCCAGGTAAATAATAAGAGGCAGGGGAAGTCTGGGACCAATTGTTTCATCCTTTTTTTGGGCATTAAACTTGTGAAAGAATCTGCTTCCTCAAGGATGGATTTCCCTCTCCTTTGCACTGGCTGGCTGAACTGGGGAAAACTGAGACAGCAACATCCTTCTAAGAGCCAGCTATGCTGGGGATGAGGTGGTGGCTGTGGGAGGAGGACCTGCAATGTCTGGGTGTGGCCTGGGAGAGCTGAGGAGGTTGTGGGTGCAGCCCTGGGGGAGAAGAAACAGCTCACAGGCGGTGAAGCAACACCCCTGTGAGCTGGTTTGTGCTGAGGAAGGTGGGAAAAAGTGGGTTCAGTCCTGGAGAATAGAAAGCCCATTACTACTGCTGTGCTGAGCTAGGCCACTGTACTGAGGCAGGAACTGGGGGAAGCAGTTAATGATGTCCTGAGAAAAGAGAGGACCTATAACTTGGGAACCTCCTCTGTTTCTTCAGTGTTTCCAGATTATGCTTGTGAGTAGGAGATATGTCCTGCAACCATAATTTGGAGCTTTATACCTCAGCAGAACTTTTCACTGGACATAGCCATACAAGGATGTTGGCTTCTCTTCTAGTTATGTAATGTTTAAGACTATTTCAATAAAAATCAAGTCCTTGGAATCCTGAAGGAATATTGAAAAGTGTTTCTTGCCTGCATAGTTAGTAAAATGTGGCAACTAAAGTGCTTTGAGGGATAGTAAAGCCATTGAAAACCAGACTTTACATACAGTTTTTGATTGTCTGATTTTGGACTTGCCCAGGGATTTTTGGATGTTGTGCAATTGAAAGGAACTGTCAGTGAATTTAAATCCACACAGCTCCTAGATTTCACTAGAAGAGGATTTTAGTCAGAAATACTAGGTGTCTTTGTGGGAGGCTGGTGGCAAGATGTGAGCCATGAGCTGTACATTTAAAGAAATGGATACTCTTGATCTTTCAGGAATAGATACTTGAAGTCAAAACCAGAAGAAAGAAAGGACACCAATTCTGAGTATTTTATTTAGAAATGTACCTTTCTAAAGTTTATTTTGCATAAAGCCTTCTGTTGTTTAGTAATCAGGAAGGATCTGGAAACAGTATCCTGTTCAGGCCTTACAGGCAGGGTTTGGTGCAAAGATGAGGGACATGTTGCAGCATTTAACTGAAAACAGACCTGACTCAGTTTGGACAGCAGCACTGTGGTGAATCCAGACCTTGTACCAAATGGAACAGTCAGTTTAACTGGTGTGAAACCTTCTCCTGCAAGCAGGAGAAGGCAGAGCCTACAGCAGGGACAGAATGATAGCTCTATGCCGAAGGAAAGCCGGAGGCTAAAGAGACAGTGCAGTTCAAAGAACAGAAGTTCAGATTGCTGCTTTCACTGGTTCTGCATTTCTTAGTACTTGAAGGTATTTGCAAGTGGCACCCTTATAACTAATAAAAAAAATCCACCCCCAACATTAAATTTTCTTGTGTCTCACACTAACTCTGAAAGCCTCTGCAGGATTGTAGTCCACTTTGAAAGGTGGGGGAATAGTAGTTTAAGCCCCTTCATTATAAACCCATTCAGTTTGAACTTCAGCAGATTTTTCAGTTTGTTCTGTGATTACTGAATAAAGTGCCTTGGTCAGACCTCTGCCATGTAAACCATGGAATGAGAGATGCTCACTGATGGAGAAGTAGGCTGGTGATGAGAATCATCTCCCTGTGTCTGATTCTGAGAGGGGTACAGTTTAGTCCTCAGATTTACCCTTTTGTCTTGCAGAGAGCTGATAAAGTGCCATGATGAGGCTGTCCCTACCACTGAGATGACATATCTGTGATGCTGAAATCAGTACAAGCATCATCCTCTTTGGGCTGTGTTTTGAACAGGACTTAACTGAGAGCTGCATCAGAGCATACAAACAATACATGCAAATGTCCCTTAGGAAGAATTTCATGCCTTGATTTCCCAATGATGTTCGTAAAAGTAGGATTGGTTCCATAAATCATGGGTAAACCCAAAACCTCAACAACAAAGTAATTGTAACTGGTTACACCCTGTGTTCATCCACTTGTCAAACAAGCCAACTAGGCTTGTTTCTGTTATAGTGAGATTTTATGCTATGACCATAAGAAATCAGCAAGAAATATAGAGAAACAGGGATTAAACCAAATTAAGAAATTGGTCAGGACACTTTAATTTTTCAGAAAAGTAAATTTGTTGGCAAGCTGTGTTGACACCTGACAGAAACATTCTCTTTGCTTTAATGCATCTGGAAAATTTCATAGCTTTCAGTTCCCAATGTGGCCTGATAAGAAATGACAATAAGGTTGTTTTCAACAATAGAATTGAATCTTTGAAAGATCAGGCCCACTTCAAGGAACTGCTTAATACAAGAACCAGAGCAGAGCTTAAAGTAGATGTTTTTTCAGCTTCAGTGGAGTTATGGATATTATTGAAATACTGTGTTATTGTTCTTAGCACAAGACCTGCTGGTCCAGTATCACCCTTATTAAACCAATCACTTCATGTTAAAAAAGTCTTTAGATGCACTTAAAACATTCCTTGACAGGTGTCAGAACCAAAACCCAGAATTCCCAGTGATGGCTATATTCCTTTGCCATCTTGCAGTAGTGCCAGAGTGCTGCTAAATTTCACTGAAACTACTCAATGCTTTTTTGATCTCCATGTTTTTGTGATCACTATGCATTGCCAGCAAGCACACTTATCCCTGGCCCTTCTTTTATGGTAGAAATATATCATTTTTACTGGTCTTGGTACATCCTTGAATGTTCCTATAGCCAGTGATGCCAAAGAAATTTCCCAGAGATGATGACAAAGAACAATTGATATACAGGCAGGTGGGTTGGCTATGCAAAAGAAAAGTGAGAATGAGCTGTTATATGAGTGAGTAAAATGAACGAGCATTCTGTGGTTTAGCAGAAGTTACATCATCCCTTAGGTACGAGGTCTTTTTATAAAATCGTTTTTAATACTTGTTAACTAAATTAAGAAATGAGTTCTTGAAAAGAAAACTTCTAAAAGACCCTTCTGAAGGATGTTGGACCTGAAATAGTCCCTAAAGACATGCATACAGAGCATAAGCTCCATGACTAGCAGAAACAACAGGTAACCACACCAGCTAATCACAGCCATAAATACACCCCATACTATTTTGAAATAGATCACCTTTAAACACCTGCATTTGCAACTTTTCTAAGCAAAGTGAAAAAAAAATCTTATTCTATGTCCAGATCATTACAGAGAACTGATCAGAGGACTTCCCTGGACAGCAGGAGTGACCAGGCAGAGCAGGTGTGGGGCTCAGCACTCACTGCCTCTGCTTGGTGGTGTCAGATCAAACCAGCTTCAGCAGCAGTTTGTAGTAGCGCAGACACACTTTCCCAGTGGCAGTGTGTAAAAGGGAGCAATTAATAAGAAAAGCTAATTCTTGAGAAGTTCAAGTAAAATTCAGATGATTTGGGTCTTTTTTCTAAAAAAAAAAATTGTTTGACAAGTTTCCTCTTTGTGTCATTTATGCAAGATCTCACTTCACACCTTCGATGAGGATGTTTCCTGCTGCTGACGTAGGGAGGAGTGTTGGTACTGGAGTTGAGTTTGTTGAGCACAGGAATTCTCTGAACAGTTTTCCTTGGATAATTTCTTTCTATTGATGCAGATTTTTTTTGTTTTGTTTTGTTTTGCTTTATTTCACTGTGAAGGACTGAAGATGCACAGCTAGTGCAAACATCCATTCCTTGTGACAAGGTTTCTAGTTGCCATGTCCTCATTTTGCAACTGTGTTTGATTTATATTAGGAAATATAGAGGTAAATTACTCAAGACCAAATGGCTTCCTGTTTCAGCAGGACATTTCTTCTGCATTAATACTATGCTTCTGGCAGTGCTTCCCTCTTGATCTGAGCCAAGGCCTTAGTTCAGATGCATGTGATGGATGTTCCATGTTCTAGATCAAGCAGGGAACAACATTTAGGCCTTATCATCAGTGTGGTACTCCCCATCAGCTGCAAGCAAGCTAGAGACGTGATTGGTGATTCAGAAGTTGACAAAGGAGGATACAGCACTTGCCAGCCTAATGTAGTTTTGACTATCACAGATCAGAGCATAGGGTACAAGTCCAACAGTTTCTACTGTAATTTTGGGATTTTACCTGCTCCACATGATACTCATGTTTGGATTCACATATGGGAGGCAGCTCCTATGTATTGCATCATTGTTGCCCTGAAAACTCAGCTTCTGAGCTTGCTGACATGGTTTTCTAAAGACTTTTCCAGGACAGTAACTGTAAACATAGATATGTGTACATTCTTTCTGTTCCACGTCTTGTGATGGGCATCTCTCATGGCCAGTGCAGTGAGAAAGTGTTATCCTGCCCATCCCATCCCTGGCCATGGTCACAAGCCTATAAATCCTGGGAGGAAAAATAAACTCTCTCTTCTTTTCACCACACCTCGACCTGTGTCCGTGTGAGCTATTCATCTTCAGTGGCAACACATCATGTTTTAAAAGTGGTGCAAAATCAAAAATCACTGTTCTGTTTTTGGCTGACCTTTTATGTTCTCTTTTGCAGAGCCATAGCCCTGCCCCTCAGTACCAAATTGGGCGTGAGAGACAAGCAGAGACCAAAAGCTCAGCCCAACCCTGTGCTGGAAACATTCTATAGTACACGCCGCAAGAACCCTAAAGAGGTGAGTCCCTTCTTCCTTTGCATTCCTGTAGATTTAGTGTCTTTAGCCAAAGAAAATCCCATTTGGAATCTTCAGTTTAGCAATGCCATTCACATCTGGAAGCTCAATGAAGGAAATGCTGTAGCACTGGTTAGCCGAGAGCAGCCAGCCAAGAGGGCCCTCCTGCAATGCCATCAGCTCTGAGTTCTGCTTCTGAACACCTGGGAGGAAACTGTGCTCCCAAAAGAAACAGTGACTGCTCCTGCTCCCTGCTTACCATCTACACAGCACAAACTGCAACACAGGGGGCTCTGCCTTGAACAGCAGTGGTACTTTCTTACTGTGAGGGGGCCCAGGGAGATTGTGGAATTTATATCCTGTTGCGGCCAGCAACCTCAGGATCTTGTCCAGTGAAGCAGCAGGATTCTGGGGACCAGCATAAAACACCAACAAGACGGGCTCCCGTTCATGAAACCATTTATTCAGCATGGGAACAAAGTCAGGTCCAGACCAGAGAGCCCCGGACAGAGGCACAGCAGGGGTTTTTGAGGGACAGAACTCTCAAGGGTCCCCACCTTTGAGGGTGGAGTTCAGGGTCAGGAACCATTAGAAACACACCAAGGGAGAACCCCCCAGGGACTCAAACCCAGTCAGAGCACCTGGGCCGCCCTTCACAAGGGGTTTGGGGTGGGACAATGGAACTCTTTGTCTCCCCTGAGGCCACTGCCACACTAGACACCTGGCTCTAGGTGGCTCTGTTTGAGCAAGGCCCATTGTACAAGGTGATCTCCATGGTCCCTTCCAACCTCAGCCACTCTGTGATGGCTTCTTTCCATATACTGGCAAATCCTGTAAAAAATTAGTCACATCATCTGCTTTGAGCTCCCACATTGCTAGTCCCTGCAGCTCAGCCCATGTGCCTTGCTTCATCTCCTAGTCCTAGACTGGGTCATTCTGTTGTCATGCAATCCATGAGTTTGAGACTGGCCTTGCAAGAAACCAGAGTCTTGGTCATCATCACAGCGATTGTGAGGGGCTTCAGAAACCTGCTAACACAACTGCTGGGTAGTTTTCCCCTGAGGGCTAAGAAGAGTGATTTTCAAGAAACTGGCAAGATAATCCAGAGTTAAAATGGCTGCTGCTGATGGGAAAAACCACTAGCAGGATTGTGAATTGTCAGGCAATATTAGAATTTAACCTGGTCAGTGAAGTCCCTGTGTGTGAACGCTGTGGTAGGGAAAGGAATCTGATTTTCTTTCAGCTTGTTTTTGTAGGCTTTCTCTTGGCCTTGAAACAGTAGCAGTGAACTATTATCAAGGATGGGTGAGCAGGGGCCTCACCATGAGTTCCAGTCCCAAGGAACATTCCTACTCCAAACACATTGCTTTGGCAAGGCTGGTTTGTGCTGCAGTGGGGCATGAGGAGCCCCAGGACATGCAGTACCAGGTTAGAAATAAAGGAAAAGAGGCTAAAATGAAAACATAGGCATTGATCTGGATTGTGCAGCCAGCCCATCTCTGCAGCAGTGGGAAGGAGTGTTCTAAGGGACACTTGTCAGTGTGGTAGTCCCTGATCTTCCACTTGCCTTTCTGTCCCCAAAATCCAAATCTTTCTGAGTATAACTGCTTCTGTGGCAGAGATCTAACTCAAGACCTGGCTTTGCCACCAGGTTTTTCCCACAGCTCCTTGCAGCCTCGTTGCACTGAAGTGCTGCTTTTCTCCCAGCACATCTGGGATGCTGGAGCAGATCCTCACCATGAGACAGCAGTATGAGGTGGAGCAGGAACTGCTGCCTGGCTGTCTCCACTCACCAGGTACACCTCAGCCAGTCTGCTGGCTTCCTTCCTCTCCCCTGAGCTCTCAAACCACTGCTTAGAGGCAGCTTTTACTTGTTCAGTACAAGATGAGATTTTGCAGTTCTTGGCAGCCATTTCTTGGGAGGAATTCCTCATGATGGAGAGCTGGAGAATGTAAATTAGCATCTCCATTTGTCTCCACCACCAGAACAGAACTCAAAAAACAGCATATCTGAAAGCAGCATATCTGAAAATTGATAATGAACTTATTTTTGTACAGCATGCTCAAAGTATGTAGGCCACTCTCACAAGATACCAATTCAGGTAAATGCCTTCCATGAAAAAAATATTGCTTTACTTAAAAAATAAGCTTATTTATTTACTTAATAAATAACCATGATGACATTTCCAAGTAGGAATATAAAACACGACAGCCTTTTTTCATGTTGTATGCCAAACTCATAACAGCTTAAGGACAAGAAGGAAGGTAATTGCAGGATTTCCATGAGTTATATACTGAAGAATTACCCCTAACAGGTTTACCACAAAAGGAGAATATCCAGCAGGAAAATGATGTTGCATCTGTTCATGACATCCATCATGATACTGAATCAGAATGGTGAGAGGCATGACAAGATTCAGTGTGAAACCATAAAAAATTATTTAAGCTGCAGTGCTGTTTATTGATTTGAGGGATTTGGTCCTTGAAGACAGGGTGAGGATGTGATTTGGCAACAAACTCATGTGAAACTGGGGAAGTTCACATAAGAAATGAGAAGTGTCAACATTAGCATTTCTAAGCAATTGATTAGAGGGGAATGGAAAGATTTTCTAGTATCCAAGATCTTTACACTAGGAACAGACAGCTTTCAGAAAGATGCCTTAGCCTGAACAGACTTGGGCTGGCCAGGGGCTCCAACTGGGCTCTGTGGTGGGTCAGATGAGATATTGCCCTATCAGACCTTTGAATCTGGATCTGACCCTGCTGCCTCACCTGTTTTCCAGGGTGAGCTGCTCAGCTTAGCCAAGCAATGTGACCTGCCAGTGAGGAAGGTGGAAAAGTGGTTCCGGCGACGGAGGAACATGGACCGGCCCAGCCTGTCAAAGAAGTTCAGTGAGGCCTGGTGAGCAGGAGCACAAGCCATGATCTCAGGTTTTCACTGGAGCTGAGCTCCACAGACAGCTCACTGCCTTTCCCTGCCCTCCATCCCTGCACAGATCCCAGCTCCCTGTCTGCTCTCCATCCCTATGCAAAGAGATCTCAGCTCCCTGTCTGCCCTCTGTCCCTGTGCAAAGAGCATCTTGGGTTTTCCCTGACCCACTTATCTCTGAAATAATTCTCTACTGCTCCTCTGTTACAAAAACTTTTCCTTCTTTTCCCCCTTATTTCCAATCCCAAGTCTCCTTATACTGCTGTACCTTTATTCCTTACTGGGCCCTTGTTTCTGACTTTCCCTCACCTTGTCAGATTGGCATCCTGCTTTGGCACACATTTGAACCTGAAAAACTCTCTGCTGTTTACATCTTACTACTTTGCTGCTGCTTCAGTACCTACTAAAAAGGCATCCTTTCTGTTCCCTTTCCCATAGTTTCCTTTTGCCTCTCTGCAAGGAGATTCCTTCTGCTGCACCTTTTCTGCAACTAGTTTGCACACTGTTGCTTTCAAAAGCTACAGACTGGATTTGATTCTGCTGTCATTTGACTTCAGCATCCTGAAAGTCACAAACAGCACCCTTCCATGGGGGTGGAAGCTTGTGAGCTAAGAACAAAAACTGCCTTGAAAACAGCTGTGTGGAAATTCTCCTTGTTATGTGGAGGCACAAAATAAATCTCCGGTCAGACAGATCTGAATGTCAGTCCTGGCTCAGGTTTCCACAGAAAAGGAGGATTCTCCACAGCTTGGTTGGAATGCCTTATTTACAAGAGGCTGCTCTGCTATTTGTGTAAGGAATTGGTTTCTCCCAGGAAAGCCACATAGCCAAAAGAAATCATTAAATCCCTGGAGTAGTATTCATCTATCTGAAAGCATGTATCCATAGGCTAGGCATCAACTTTGAGCTCATCAGCATGTGCTCCATTTAACACTCCACATGTAATTCAAAACTCCTGCCTAAAAACCTAATTCAAAAAGAAGAAAAGGATGTGTATTATTTATTTATAGCATTCCATATAGTTACAAATATTCACAGAAACAGTGAAAAAGGAGTTGTAAAACATGTTTATTCTGCCTCCATTTGGATGAAAAGCCAGCTCTCCCTGCACTCTGATAACTTGTAGTAAACAGTAACAGTAAATAGGAGACAGTAAATCCTTTTCTGCCTCAGCCCACTGAGGATGCTGTCCTTCCACCTGCTCTCTGTCACCATGTGCAGTCTGTAGACAGAATGTCTCTCTGATGTGACATAGTAGCTTTGTAGAGTTTATTATTGGAATTCCTGGGGGTTTCATTGACAGGTGGAGTCTCTCAAAATGCAGTTACATCTGAATTGTTATGGAGATTTTTGAAAATTACAGTACTGGTTTAGACAGTTTTACTCCTTTGAATATTTCCTGTGGTTTGTTTATTAATAACTTGTTTATTCTGTTGGGATGAAAGTTCCTCTCATTCCTTACTACATGTATGAATGTTCAGGTGACCTGCCTCTGTCCACTGAACTGGGCAAACAGTTTGCATGTACTTCTGTGTGGGTTTCATGTTGGTAAATTGTAGCGTCAGATGGAGGTGGGCAGGTGACACTACCTTCCCAAAAGTGCCTCCAGAGAGGAAAGCATCTGGGCAGGGCACAATCACACTCACACACACACAATCACACATACTGACACAACACAATCACACACACAATCACACATACACACATACTGACACAACACAATCACACACACACACAGACACTCACATACACACAATCACACATACTGACACAACACAATCACACTCACACACACACAATCACACTCACACACACACACAATCACACATACTGACACAACACAATCACACTCACACACACACAATCACACTCACACACACATACAATCACACCTACTGACACAACACAATCACACTCACACACCCACACATACTGACACAACACAATCACACACACACACACACACACACATACTGACACAACACAATCACACACACACACACACACACACATACTGACACAACACAATCACACTCACACACACACACACACATACTGACACAACACAATCACACACACACACACACACACATACTGACACAACACAATCACACACACACACAGACACACACACACACACAATCACACATACTGACACAACACAATCACACTCACACAATCACACATACTGACACAACACAATCACACTCACACATACTGACACAACACAATCACACT